>NC_056745.1:957881910-957914410 GCF_019279795.1 Protopterus annectens
CAAGTTTTTGTAGGGAGTAAGGAGGTTACTGAGAGCTGGTGTTTTTGTTGGTTGATAAAGAATGTTATGTGTAATTAAGAGTTGTTGATAGATAAGCTTGTTAGGTAGTTCTAACCATTGTAATTGTTTTAAGTTATTACAGTGGTGAGTTCTGTACTGGGATGCTGTGGCAAAACGGGCTATATTATGATAGGATGTAGTTAGTGTTTTCAGGTTACCTTTAGAGAGATTGGTGTAAATAGAGGAAGCATACAGTAGGGTGGAGATAAGATGTGATTGAGCTAAGGTGGTCCGTGCTTCTGGAGTAAGGAATGGTTTTATTCTGTACAGTGAACCTATCTTTTTATTTACTGCTTTTATAGTGTTATTGATATGACAATCATAGTTAAGATTATTATCAATAGTAACACCAAGCAGTTTGGTAGTAGAGTCTGGGAAGATAAGAGAATTGTCAGCTGCAGTAATAGTAAAATTTAGTTGAGGAGATTTGTGGGTAGGTGAGAATAGTAATAGTTTTGTTTTCTTGGAGTTGAGAAGGAGACGTCTTTTTGAGAACCATTGTTCAACGGTTGAAAAGGTAGATTGTGTGAGTGACTGGAGTTCAGATTGGGTGGGAGCTGTACAGATGATGGTAGAATCATCTGCATATTGTATGCAGGTAGTGTTATGGATAGATGATTGAAGATCATTAATAAAGATAGAGAATAAGAGTGGGCCTAATATTGATCCTTGAGGTACTCCTAAGGAGATAGGTAGAAGAGCAGATAGAGAATTTTTCCAGAGTACTGCTTGTTGTCGGTTTTCAAGGTAGGATGAGAACCACGTTAAAGAGGAAAAATCCAAGGCAAGTGAGTTTAGTATGTGTAGGAGAAGTTTATGGTTGACCATGTCGAAGGCTTTTGACAGGTCTAGAAAAAGAGAAGCAGTTAGTTTGTTATTATTATGGTTACAGTTTATTGTGTTAGTAAAGGAAAGTAGTGCAGTGGTCGTACTATGTGAGGGTCTAAATCCATGTTGAGTGTTTGCTAGTAGGTTATTTTGAAGGAGATGGTTAAGTAGTTGTTTGTGTATACATTTTTCCATGATTTTAGCTAGTGGAGATAATAGTGCTATTGGGCGGTAGTTAGAGAGGTCAGTGGATTTGCCTCCTTTATGTAAGGGTATGATGTGTGATATCTTCCAGATTGCTGGAAAATCACTTTCTTTTATGGATCTGTTTATTAGGATCGAAACAGGGTAGGCTATAGCTTTTGCTGCTACCTGAAGGAATTCAGCAGGAAGCTTATCTGCTGAGGGGTAGTGGGTTTAAGTTTTTGTAAGAGAGATTGTATGTAGGAGGTGGGTATGGGTTGAAGTTGAAGGGAAGGAATGGCGTTGTTGGTGTTACTTAAGATCAGTTGGGAAGCATCAGGGGATAAATGGCTTGCTAGTGTTTGTATGGAAGTAGTAAAGAAGCTATTGAAGTTATTGGCTATTAAAGAGGGATTATCAGGGTCTAGATTCTGTGGGTTAGGTGTTACTATTTTACCTGGGGTAAGTAGATGATTGATAGTAGACCAGAACCTTTTTGGTTCTTTTTGTGGATTGCTGAAGTTCTACATAGTAGTTCTTTTGTCTGAAATAATAGCATTTTTGGTTTTGTTTCTCAGCTCTCTAAAGGTTTGATAGTCTGTTGGGTTTCTAGAGGAGCCATTTCTTCCAAGATTTATTTTTAAGCCTGATCTTTTGTTTAGTATTAGAGGTAAGCCAGGGTGCTGTTCTGGTCTTTATTCTAATGGTACGACTTGGGGCATGGTGGTTTAGGATTGTAAGGAATGCTGAGTTGAAATATTCTATGGCTTTGTTGAGAGAGAGGTGCTTTAGAGGGGTCCAATTGTATTGTGAGAGTTCTGTTTGAAATCTTTGGGGATTAAATTGTTTCTTTGAATATAGTGTTCTATGTGAGGTAGGTAAGTTTTGATGAGTTTTAGCTCTAATGACATATGTGAGGGAGTGATCGCCAAGGTCATCAGGAAGGATGCCAGTTTTGTAGCTTTGTGAGGGGGAGTTTGTAAGAACCCAGTCTAAGGTGGTTTCTTTTTTGCTTGTTTTATTTATTCTAGTGGCACTATCAATTAGTTGTTTGAAACCAAAAAGGTTTAAGTGGGAAGTAGGGTTAGCATTGTTACAAGATTTCCAGTCAATGTTAAAGTCTCCAAGAAGTAGTGTTTCTTGGGGGAGGTAATTTGAGAGTTGTTCAAGAAGTTGTTCTAATGTGGGGATATTATTTCCTGGAGGCAGATAAGCACAAATGATGTTTATTGATTTAGTAGTATTAATTTGAACTCTAGAGCAGATTATTTCGACATTATTGTTTTGGGTAAGAGCAAGGTCAAGAAGAGTAAGCTTCAGGTTAGATTTATATAGGATAGCTACTCCACCTCCTTTCTTGGAGGTGCGATCAAGTCTAACAATGTTATATCCAGGTGGGGTAATTTCAATATCTTTAATAGATGGTTTTAGCCAGGTTTCTGATAAGCATAGAATGTCAAAGTTGTGTACTTCTAGTAGGGCGTGTATTTGACTAACTTTATTACAGATACTGCATTATATTTAGGTGGGCCAAGGATAGTATGTTTGTAGTTATAGTTGATGGAGGAAGGAGAGCTTTTATATGGTGACTGTGTGTTTCAGTAGTTGTAGGTTGAGGGCCTGGATTGGGGTGTATGTCACCGTCCTGAAGTAGATGGAGTAGTAGACCATAGTTTTTGGATATGTGTTTTAGAGATGTGTCAAATACTTTCTTTGATTTAGTTTTTAGTAGTTTACAATGAAATAGTCTATGGTATTTGGGAAGTAGATATATGGTTTGTGATGAGGTAGGTAAATAGGATGAAGGTAGGTATGTTGTAGGTGTACTAGTATGTTTTGGGAAGTGAGAGAGAAATAGTTAAGGAGTGTTCATAGGAGGTTAAGAAGTAGGTAGTAATGAGAAGGAATAATAGTAAGAAGGTGATAGGTAGTTTAAGTTGTGAGTGGAGGATAGTTGTAGACATGATAAGATAGTTGTATGTGAAGTAGGGTTTCCTGATATGTTGTAGAGGGGTGTGTGGTGGGAGTAGGGGGTAGAGTGGAAGGGGCTGTAATGGTATAGGACTTTAGTGAGATAGTGGTGGGTTGGTTAAAGTGGTATGTAGGTGTGACTAAGTGAAGGAAGTTACACAATCTGTGAGACTGTGAATTGGATAGGATAGCAGTAGTAGGAGGTGTGGCTTGTAGAAATATAAATGTAGGACCCCTGGGGTGGGTGGGATATGGGGGTAGGGTGGGGAGCGGAGCGGGGCACACAAAGTAGACCAGAGGAGAGTGGAAAAGTATCAGGGAAGGAAAGGGAATCAAGGCAAGAGAAAGTATCCTCGGGGAGAGGATGAGACAGAGAGGTAAAGGAGGAAAAGGATTAGTATAAGGAGGGAGAATAAAAGTGTAAGGCAGAAGTCAGTACTAATATCCCAAATAGGGATGAGAAAAGTATAACATCTAGTGGACAAAGTAGTAGTGCAGTAAGCAAACAAGGGAGCTACCAGGCGTGGAGCTGTACTAGAAGGGGGAGAGGATAGCCTATGTGGCCATCCGAGGAGACTGTGACGGGAAATGAAGGAGTAAGGAGGGGTAGCTGCTGGCTGCTTAGCTAGTGGCAGTCTGAAAGTTTAGCAGGAACATTTAGTTAAAACATAATATAGCATGACTAGGTAGACATACTCTCTTTTTTCTGGTGGTAGAGGGTGGTAGAAGAAGACAATGTCCTGACCGAGTCCAAGGGTATTCTGTGGGGAACACCCTAATAGTGAAATTAGAGGGATACAACCCAGGCAAAGACACAGGGTCGTGGAGGGATAGCTGTTAGAGGAGGGAGAGAGGACAAAAGATAATGTTAGAGTACAATATTAACATACAGGGTTACAATTCAGAGTCAAAATGCAATAAAAGACAGGTTATGCAACTGGTAAGCAAAGCAACGTTACACATAGTTGATATAACTCTTTAGGATGTACATATTAATGGTGAAAAGTACATTTCAAATAAATAACTGTATAGCTAATAATATATAGAGCCTAGTGTTACAGCAAATCACCACACACACCAGAGTAATGCAGTGAACGCATTCACGTTAACATAAACAATTCAATTGAAACACTTTCCAGTCTCTTTAGGAGGTGTAGATGGTGTAAATAGCAAGTCATAACACGGAACGCTATTGCGTATACAGAAATATGATATGTGAAAGCAATAGGTGTGAGGACTAGGATAGGAGCAGTCCCAATGTAAGGCAAACCTAATAACTAAACGCATTCTGAAGTCTTAAACTCAAATTTCTGTCACTATTTTCTGACTTAATCTATAATTGGGAAATAGGAAATTCACCCCGGGGATCACCTCTGTGGCTCTGATAGACAGGGGCACAGGAAAATAATTTTCTTGGGTGGCAAAAGCCAAGGTACTTTTTTGGCTAGGCTTATAAAGGCCCCAGGGCCAATAGTCTAGTACCTACCTATGAACCTATGAACCTATAAATCTATATCTATATCTATATCTGTATTTATATCTGTATATATATATATATATATATATATATATATATATATATATAGATATATCGATTTATACTGCTTTGTACATGCACATGTAAAATACAGATGTTCATGGCATCAATTTACACTTCTTTGTACTGAGATGACCAGGAGAGTCTTCCTGCAGTACATGTTTCTCAGTGCCTAAAATGCAATGGTGTTATTACATTCATGAGTTGGGAATACTAGCCAAGGCAGGGTATACTTGGTTGCAAGAGGGTTTTTTGTGTGCATATTGTTTGGGGGTATGGGAGAAGGAATGAAGAACTGAGTCTAACTGAGGAGTATCAGATGGGGGGGGGGGTTATGGAACTTTGTTTTGTGGTATTAGTGTTGGGTCCCATGGTGACATAATGTGCATGTTACACTCTAAGATATGCCCTTGTTTGTCAAACATTCCGCTGGTATAATTCTGATTTTTCTGTTCCTGTCATGTTATGTGAGCTGGTGCATAGCAGCTAACCTTATGGTCTTGGCAAAGTGCATGCCTATAGCTTTGTCTGTTGTACATGCTTGCATACCTTTCAAACTCTTAAGAGCAAGAATTCCGGACAAAGCCATAAAAAATAGGGGGGCAAAGGCCCAAGAATAGGGACAATTTTTAAATTACAAGCTTAGAAAGTAGATAGAATAACAGGTTTTGCATTAGTGTGAATTTTCTGAAGGATATGAAGTCTTAAACTCAAATTTCTGTCACTATTTTCTGACTTAAATAATCAATAATTTGCCAATGATTTGCTAGAAAACCACAATTTTATGAAAAGTGTACCAAAAATATGAAGCAAAAATCTGGACATTCTGCGAAAATCTGTACAGTTGAGAGATATGTACTTGCAGCTCTGTACATGGTGCAGCACGTTGTACTCAATGTGATGCAGGGTTGCAAAGGTGTGCTACTGTGCAAGTCCATATGGCAAGATTCTGAACATATCCCTTCTGGCATGCCCAAACAACCACTATCCCACACAGCACCCATGATGTCTGCCATTCAGCATCTCACTGTAATCAGTGTGAACTCCACACCACTACAGCTAGTCCTGGCAACAGGGGCAATTACAGTGCAAATCTGCCCTTATAACCTACCATAGGGATTTGGGGATTATGCCCTTAAATGGAATTATTTGAGGTGCACAGTAGCATTTTTAGTGTCTATGAAGAACAACATTATGCAGCATTCAGAGTGGTCATATCCAACATATCTAATACTGTCTTGTTTTTTTGTTGTTGTTTTTTTTTTGTCTCTCCCTTTCCCTCTCTTTGTTATTATCTTTCTTTTTAATATTTTATTTGATGTTTGTTTTATTTCTAGCCACTTATGTTCATGCTTTCTGTAGCATCTGCCATGGCTGTGTCAGTTGCGCAGTACAGGTGTCCACCCCACCATTAGGTCTACCCTACTTTTGCCAGCACTCCTTTGGGCTCCAAGCCTGCCTGCCAATCAGGATCAGTGGGAGAGGATGACCTGGTGGCATCACCAGTGGCCTCTGACAGTTGCTTGCCAGAGGAGGTGGTATTGTCCCCTCCAGTAGCACTATCAGGATCCACAGTTTGTCACACTGCTGGAATTGGTGAATGTGGTAGGGTAGTTGGTCTGGTGTCTAAGGTCAAGCACTGACTACTTGACGAGAGTCCATGTGCAGCTGTAACAGGTTCAACACTGCTGGCTCTGCCTTCACTATCTCAAGCAGGGCCCATAAGAGAGCACAGTCAGGGTTGTGATGGAACTTGACTTGGTCTAGACTAGGTAGCTTGGGAACAGGAGTGAAATACCTTTCCTATAACCAACCATGATGTTCCCCTTCCTTGTATGTCACCTCCCTCACCTTCTTTTCATCTAACCCTCCACATCACCAATGTCCTTCCTCTGCACATATTTCTAGAATTCTACTGTTAGCCCTCCTTTTGTGCCAGCACCCCATCGTTGATATTTGAGTTTTATGTCTATTTTTGAACCCTGCTTCTTCTCGCTGCCTTCTTTAAATCCCTTGCTTTCTCCTTGCATCCTTCCCAGTCTTTCCTGCTCAAATAAAAATTAAATGGGTGCCTGTTCCTCATCAAAAAATATTCTTCCCTCCTTTCCTCTCCCACTTTTACCTCAGTTCTGTTATTGTGTATATTCCTCTGCTTGATCTGCTGTTATTCCTACAATCCTATATACCCATTTATTAGCCTTTAAAGTTATAAAGAGAAAAGGAACCAATGCTGGAGGCCATTTACTGTGGCTTTTAGCCATTTTTGTAGTGTCACTATGTAGTATGTTTGACTGTGCTTAGGTGCAGTAAATGCTATATATTTGCCACTTCTGTATTCTTGACCCAAGCTACAGGCACTAGTCTCTCACCACTGATCTTGCCATTTCTGTGAGTGGGTTTCTTAAATAGTAGCAGCTTGGGCCATGTAATCTTGCTAGTTATGTGAGCTGAGGTTCTCCATGTTATCTGCTAATGTAATAAGCATGTTACTCTATCCCAGAATCTGTGCATATATAAAAGTTTTATTAATTTCAATGTGCAACTTACTGCGGGCAATTAGCAAACAAATGGTAAACTTACTCATCTCCAAGAATCATCTATATTCAGGAGCAGAAGAAACTAGTTAAACTATGTGAAGCGGACAGTGAGCAGTGGGAGGAGCAAAGTATGATAGCTAAGTTGGTAGATATGATGGTACTGTGAATAAAATCTTAGCAAAAGTGGGTAAATGTAATTATGCATTACAAAAAGACATTTGCAAGTGCAACTATCATAAAATGACTGATTTGTAAAAGAAAAATAACTGCCTTTAGTAACCAGGGTGTTGGAGTTTTTATAATGCAATTATGCACAGGATTAGGATATTATATGTTCAAGACATGGATATCAAGACATTCACTTTGAGAGTTATGTTCAGAAAGATCCAGTCAGAATTTTTTGAAGTGCATGGAGCTTTACTTTTTTTCCCATTTAGTGTAAAATTTAGGGAAAAAAACAGTGTTGTAACACTAAGTGTTTTACAGCTTAGATAGCCATAACACACTGACTACCACAACACAGAGAGTGGCCAGTCAAGAGGAACATTAGGAGCCAGTAAACAGTTCATTCAAACATGAAAAAAAAGTCCAACTCAAGTGTTAAACTTGGTTTAACTGTTTCCTGGCTCTCTTTTCTTTTGCCCACTAGGGCCTGCTAAGTGTGAGACTAGTGTTTAACAGTGCTATGGGGTGTATAACAATTGTTAACCACTTTCCTAACATCAGAGAGGTTCTTAAAAAGCCTGAACTTTCAGCAATTTTGGAGTATAATCACTTCCCTTCATGAACTACAATGAAATTGCAGTCAAAGAAACTTACTGATGATCTGGTTTTGTAACTGCCACTATATGGTAAATATTGAATATATTTGATGTATTTGAAAACAGACTTTACTTATCAGACAATCAAACTGACTTATGCTTTGCCTGTGTGTGTGTGTGTGTGTGTATGTGTGTGTGTGTGTGTGTGTGTGTGTGTGTGTGTGTGTGTGTGTGTGTGTGTGTGTGTGTGTGTCTAAGCTTGTGCCTACATGCATCTTGGAATGGACTTCCATCCCATCTGATACTGGCTTTCTGCTGCATGCCATTTATTTGCTAAGGTAGTGTAGACTTGACCTGTAACCCACAACATGACAAAGTAGTTAAAAGAACAAAATAATGAATTGATAAGTAATATACAGTAAATTTACATGTATAATAAAACAGCATTTATAAGTTATGGGACCTATTAATGGTTAAATAATATGATGGATCATTACAAAATGTATCTATACATAATCATTTCCAGATAATGGAACAGTTGTAGATGTGATTAATTTAATGGCAATATGTAACTATTCCAATAAAAAGGGGCCGAATAATAATTGAAAGATGAAATGAATGCACAGAGAAACTTTAAGAACTAAAGAATGATATAAAAGCAAAATAAAGCAACTTCAGTAGCATTGCAGCATATAACATTTAGCCAGATTCAAACATTCCTCTGCTGTAGTCTAGTAACCAAGCACCACCACATCCACAGTAACAACTCAGAAATCACACACAAATGGCCAGCACTCAGGTGTTAAAGGCAAAAAAAAAGACTCAAAATTAAGCCATATAGTAGGCAATTCAAGGTTTACTCCTCCATACCGGTTTTGGCATAACAGCCTTCATCAGTGAAATACCATAAAATAATTGATATCATCCCTCCATAAATAGACCCATCCACCAATGGAAAAAACAGCCCCCCCACACACACACAAATCAACAGCATCACTTCCTTTAATCAAGTGAAAAGCATGCAGATAGGGCAAAAATTATAAGATAACATACCGAGAAAACAATATAACACTACAGATGATCATTTAGTCTGGGTGGGAAAAGTCCCCCCAGCTTAATAATCTAATATTTTTCTTTCTTATTTAAAATACTGTGCCATCTCTGCATGTTATTTCTGTTACCAGCAATTCTGTCAATTATTAAGAAATGAAAATCTGCACTGATATGTGTCATGCAGTGTCTATAGAGAGCATTGGTTTCATGTTTATTACGTATGTCACTCCGATGTTCTGACATACGTATTCTCAGTGGACGTGATGTCTGATCAACATAAAAAGCCAAACATTTACAAGTAGCCAAACAGACAATCCAATCAGTTCCACAATTCCCAAAGAATTTTATATCATACACTTTACTGGTGTCTTTGCTGGAGAATTGTTTTAGTTTGCTCACATATCGACATGAAGAACAATGTCCACAAGGGAAAGTACCAAAAAGAGTATCCCCCGACAAAGTAAGTTGTTGATATATTGCATCCCTACTACTGGTATGCTTAAAATGGGAAAAGTGGAAACCCAATGTTTTGCCTTTCCTAAATGAAAATTGACACCTCGTCCCCAATACCTGTCGGAAACTGTCATTAGCCATGAGGATGTTCCAATGTTTGTGAATAGTTTTCTTAATGACATTGGTGTTCATCCCAAATGTTGTGATGAACCTGATGGTATCACTAGTATTCCCCTGAGTTTTGGCCTTGAATTCTAATAATGACATCCTGTCATGGGTATTGGCCCAATTGCTGGCAGAAATGATGTCAAAGTCCCTGTATCCCCTTGTTCAGAATCTGTTGCAGAGGTCCTGTTGAGAAGAGTCATATTCATCCTGAGTAGAACTAATTCTCTTCATATGTAAAAATTGGGATCTCGGGATGTTGCAGATGGCATGGCTGGGGTGCAAGCTGGTAGCACGAAGCAAGCTGTTATATTGGGGGTATTTCCAAAAATCCTTTGTACTAAGAGTATTGTCCAAATTTCTCTTGATAGTAACATCCAAGAAATTGATTTGGTTGCTATCAGAGTTGAGAGTGAACTGTATGCCCCATTTGTTATCATTAAGGTACTGGACAAATTTGAGAAGAAATCCCATATCAGCCCACCATACCATCCAACAATCATCCAGATATCTCCGCCAGATGTCAATTTCGTTAATATATAAATTATGAGAGGGATCCAATAAAAGTTGCTCTTCCAGAAAGGCCATGAACAAATCCACATAGATTGGTGCAAAGGATGAACCCATCGCGGTGCCCTGAATCTGCTAAAAACATTCCCCCCGAAAATAAAATACATTTTTATTGACCACATGCTCAGCCATACATAGGAGTGGAGTATTGAATACAGCTGGATATAAGTTGGCATGATCCAGCCAGAATCATATTCCTGAAGACCAGCCCAGTGGGGGATGTTGGTATACAGAGCCCTGACATCAAGGGTACAAAGAAGCCATCCAGTTTCTAGTTGTGTATCAGACAATATTTTCAGGAACTGTGTAGTGTCCTGTATGTGTGCCCTAATCAGATCCAACAATGGTTTCAGATATTGAGTCAGAAAGGCCAAGAGAGGTTCAGTCAATGAACCTATCCCCAAAACAATAGGCTGGTCTGGTGGCTTTGTCAATGATTTATTAATTTTAGGCAAAAGGTACATACTTTGCTTCTGGGGATCCCTAACAGTAAGGTAGGATTTAACTGTCTCTGAGATGATGCCCTCATCAACAGCCTCACTTAAAAATGAATCAATTATTTCTTAAAGTTAGGTGTGGGATCTATGGGCATAGCCATATAATGGCATGGGTTGGACAACTGTCCCTTACCCTCGCTAAGATAATAATCTGCATCCAATATGACTACTGCCCCTCCCTTGTCCGCAGGTATAATAACAATCTTACGATTGTCCTTTAACTCCTGTAATGCTTTACTTTCCCCAGTGGTTAAATTATGATCCAATACTAAAAAATCAGCAGTGTTGAAATGTATATTCCTAAGGACAGCCTGTAAAAATATGGACACATGTTTGTTCATGGGTGGCTGGAAATCAGACTTGAGGAATCTAAACTCAGTAGACCTTTGAGAATTATCACTGGAAAAAAACAATTTGAGATTAAGTCTACGGCAAAAGTCATACAGGTCAGATACCATACAGGCTTCATCCACAAAAAAGCCGGGCACGAAATTCAAACCTTTATTAAGGAGCTGCTTCTGTTCATGCATTAAACTCACATTGGATATATTCAAAACATTACAATTATTATCATTTAGTGTGACATCAGGGTCTGTAGTAATCCCTCCATCGTAACTATTTATGTACCTGTTTCTGTGTTTCCTCCCATCCTGCCTCCTACTGTATCTAAAGGGTGGTCCACATTGCATTGCATTTTGGGGGTGGGTGATTCCCGGGTTCTGGCACTATCAATATCAATGACTGAGGACTCCTCAGCTGATATACTACTATAACAAGTATCTGTCTTTCTTAAAATGGACCTTGGTCTCTTCCCACTACTGGCCCCAAATGGCCTAGTGGTCTCAACAAATTTGACATTTTTGAACACCTCAAATGGTTTGCTCCTATGGTAGCCCATTACATCCCTGTTGAACTTTCGTATTTTTTTATCCCATGTATGCTTCTCAAAGCTAAGTAGCTCCTTTGATAACTTGTTCAGACAAACAACATACTGAGATTGACCCACATATCTTTTTGTTTCATCACAAAGCTTCTTCACTTCTACAATATTCATATCAATCATCCACTCATAATATGAGCTAAGGATATGAACAAAGGACATGGAAGCCTGCTGAAGTGCCAGGTTCCAATCCTTAAGTAGTTCATCATCCATCTTGCCCACTAGGGGCTGTATTCGGACCCTAAGCCCTCGGGTCGTAATTTCCTTGTTCTGATAGGCTCTGAAAAGCTTCAGATGCCATATATTCGTTCTGAGGGTTTTCATCCTCCTACCAAGCTTGTTGAATGCCAGATTGCAGCCGTCAACTGGATCTGTATTGAGAGCATCCTTATCAGTGCCATTCTCATTCATAATCCCAAACACTCATATCATTTTTGTCGGCACATAAACCATTCAAGATAGTTTCAAGGTCCATGACCATAAGCTCACAATCCACCCGAATAATGTTCCAGCACTATACAACAGCCAAGATCGCACCAGAGGATCAGTAATCTGCCCAACCAATGCCACCAAAGGAGACACTTATCCAAACAGTATAAATGTGTATATTTCCCCTAAAAATGGAACCCCCAAAAATGGATGCAATATGAAAGTTCAACAGGGAGAACAGTCTCAAAATAAGTAAACATACAATCACAACTCTTGTTGAGATCAGACGTCCAGCGGCCAGTAGGCAAGAGAGGACAAATCAAAATAGTGAATTGACAAAGATTCAGTACTAGACTGTAGTTAGTTGACCCATACACCAAACCAAATGTTTATAAAACAACTAAAGCCCCTTCAAATTGGTAAACCAATGTAGATGAATAACACTGTTGATGTACTGTAGAAATCCGAATATCCAAAAGAATTTTTGGCAATATTAATTCCCTACCTCAACCATTAATTCGGCACAGTATATCTACCTGAATTAAGTACCATAAAAGATGTCAAATGTGCAGAAATACTTCATGAAAAAAGGGAATCCAGATACCAGAAAGTCATATAATTGGCCCTTCAACTAGTTGTATTACTTTCAAATATCTAAAAAATAAAACAATGTGTAGGCTTTAAAGTTGTTGACAAACTCCTCCCAGTTGTATTCAGATCCAAATCCAAAACCCATAGGATGTTCCATATTAAACTCCAATGTCAATCACGACTGTAAAAATGGCATCCACCCACTCCATAATCCTATATGAGAAAGTTTAGCCAAGCACTTGGAGATCCGTACCTAAATATAAAGAAACATATTACTGGATTAAAAAGTCCTTACCTAAGGAAGAAGCAAAAAAATACAGAAAAAGTAGGAACATTACAATAAAGTTATAGCAGAAATGCTCATAGTGTAACAATTGTTGACCCTATATCAATCAGCCTCAAAAAACTGTGGCTAGCTATGAAAAATGTGCATTCCATCCAACAGTTGTTGGGCAAAAGTAATACCAATCTAATTGAAAAGACAAGAGAGAAACATGCAATAACGTCCTTTAACTACATACACTATAGTGATTCCCCTAATGTTACCCTGAGAATGACCAAATAAAAAAAAAATGTTAAGGGAGAAACATACAAAGACGTCCTTTGGCTTTGTAAGCTGTAGTAGTTTCCCTAACATTACCCTAAAGATATTTATACATTGGTATATGCAAATAGTAATTCAATATCCCATACAGATAGATGAACAGAAAACACAATTCCAAGCCCCATATGAGAGTATGTCAAATAGAGAGTAAGTATGCATAGTCCACACAGTCCAATACAAATTCCTAACCGTATCAACACATGTCCACAGTTTTGCAATATTATAGGTGTTGCAAGAAAAAAAAATGTAATGATACAGATCGCATATATGGTCGCCTCGAGGCAAAAAGTCAAACAACACCAGTCCCAGGTGTTAAAAGGGAAACAGTATTAAACAAATATTCACAGCCCGACATATCATGAAAAACCTTTATTCAAATGTAATAAATCCAGGCATGAAATACTTAAGCCCAGCAGAGTTGCCAGTAGTCCACAAGCAACCACAACAACAACTCAGAAATCACAAAAAGGGCAATTAGAAACACACCATTCACCAAAGTTTATTGAATCCAATAAAAAAAATCAGTTATCACCAAGTGAAACAGTCACATAGCAACCAAGCAATGTAAATAATTTACTGATTTAATTCCAGTGTAATGGGACTTCATCAGAATAAACTCCCTGCCTAAATCTGAGTCCTTAAAAAAGATTAAACCCTACCCCTTCAATTACGTGCTCATTAATGAATAAATAATAAATAAATAAAATAACTAAATAAATACATTCTTTAAATGATGATTAGTAACTTAATCCACACATAAATAAAATTAAAACAACAAATGCATTAAATTCAGTCAATAAAATAGTCTTCATTCTTGGTCATGTGCTAGGAAATAGGTATATATTGAAAAATATATTAAAAAATATGTAAAGATAAATAAATAAATAAATAAATATATATATATATATATATATATATATATAAATATATGTATATATATATATATATATATATATATATATATATATATATGTAACTATAGAATTCTCCACAACACTTCACAAAGGAATTTTTTTGCTGTTATTGTCCATTCACTCATGCTATCATATAATAAACCTAAGATGAACACAGTTACATTATTTGATATTATAGGGTATATGTAAGCAATGTATGAAATATCTATATATCCATATATATATATCTATATATATATATATATATATATATATATATATATATATATATATATATGTATATATATATATATATATATATATATATATCTATATATATATATATATATATATATATATAAAATGCACAGCAAAAACACTTCTTCCTCAGCTAAAGAACTTAACAGTCCAAATAAACAAAACAATAAAAATAAGACCAAAAGTTCAACGTCCACAGAACTTTAATAAAACGCAAAACTTTTGAGTCATAAGCTCTTTCTCAATGCATAAAAATTCATCACAACATACCAACTTTTAAATAATAGACTACCCAATAAACAACAACAGAACAACACATCTGATGATGACATCAACAATAAAACAAGAACATTTAAAATCTTAAATTATACAACTATAAAATATTTATTCATAGACAATCATGTCTAGCTTTTAAAATTGGTTTAATGCAGTTAGCAAAGTTAAAACCTGGTGACACATCAAAGCTAAAAGAATTGATCCACTTATATTCAGCAGTTTCAGTGGCATTAAACAATACTGCCACCCCTTTCATTCACATAAACATTTTTGCAGAATTCTAAACTTGAATTTATGCGTACTACCTTTATCTAAAATATGTTTATAAAGTTAATTTGTTTCAACGCATCTGCATATTTCAGACAAATGTGCTCCTATCCTCTCTTTTAACTTCATATTAGTTTTGCCTATATAGAAGCTAACAAATTCTACATGGTTAGTAATATAAGCCAAGTTGGAAGTGTGACATGTCCCTGAGGCTTTTATAGTAAATATTTTCTTAGTAATCGGATGCATAAAGGTGGTATCCACATTGATATTATTACAAAATGCACACTTATGACAAGGTATAGTACCAAATCTACTAAACTTAATTTTTGGATTACCATTTCTCTTTACATCTTTATTACATAGAATCTGTTTCAGATACTGTTCTTTCTTATAAACAAAGTTAGGTTTATCACCAGGTTAGCAACTTCAGAGTTAGAACAAAAAATAGACCAATTTTTACCCACTATTTTCTTAATCATACTGGTATAGCTATTATACTTCAAAGAATATCCCAGACTATATTTATTAACTGGACGAGGCACATTCACTATCTGTTCATTAGTGGATGCCTGCATGAATGGATTAGCAGAATGTAGCCTCTCACCAATCACAAGAGCTTTAGCATCCTTGATTATATTTTCAGTGTAGCCCCTACTCTTAAAATCATTGGCCAGATATAAAATACCATCGCCAGTTGTTGTGATGTTTAATGATAAAAATTGTTAAAAGTTATTACAAATAAACTGCCTTCAACCTAAGAATACTACTAATAGAAAGAGTCTCATCGAGCCCATACTTAAAAGTAGAGTTGGTTTTCAATTGCCATCTAAGTTTCTTACTTTCCAACCAGTCTTTATAATGTCCACTCCTTCACATCTGGGTTCACATTGTCCACTATATAAAATTTGAAACTATGTCCACTCATTAACGTAATATGTTTATAGAGTGCACTGTGATCATCCATCCTTTTAATATCATAAAGATGTTGATAAATTCTAACTTTCAATGCTTTCTCGGCTTTTCTGACATAAAACCAGGGGCATTAAATGCACTGTGATATATAAAACATTTTACCACTTAAGACAGTGATAACGATGTATTATCTGGACCTCACCAAATCCTTTAATGAAAAAAGTTTCCTCTTCCAAAATATATTGACACTGCTTGCAATGCCCACAGGCACAAATGGCCAGAGACCCACTGCCCACCTCAAATCTATCTAACAAGTTCTTAAAACAAACACCCTTCCTATAAACCACTTTCGGTAAAGGATCAAGTTTTTGAATTTTTTTTTTACATTGACAGTAAAAATATCCGAGTTTCTGTTAATCATCCCACCAATGGCACAAAAATTCATGTTGTAATTAAGGATTTTGGGTCTCCTAAAATTCTGACATATTAAATTGTTGGTCATTATTATTAAACATAAAATCCCCTTTCCCTAAATGTGGATAGAAAATCTGTTGTTGTCTTTTTCAACTTAACCTTATCAGCTATAGTCCTAATAAATGTAGTCAGGTACTGTCTTTCCTCTATCATATTTAACATAACACATTCATCATAAATGCCATTATCCTGGGATACCATCCTTACCAGCCTAACCATCTGGTCTTTCACCAAGGCTTTTTTCTGAAAGCTAGGATGCCAACTGATAAAAAGCAAAAGGGAATTTAAATAGGTGGGTTTCCTAAAAATATTAAATTCAAATCTTGTACTCCCTTTATTTTTTGAAATTGAAACATCCAGATAGTTCATATTATCAAAGGGGTAATTCATTGTGAATTTAAAAATTCCTTAGAAGTGTTGATGTACATAAAAATACATTGTGTATGTCTAAACTATCATCTCAAAAAATCACTATATTTTCCAAAAATCAGTCATAGAGTGACCAAGAATTGTTAAATGTAGAATTGAACACAAATTTGTGTTCTCAGTAAGCCATGACTAAGTTAGCAAAAATGGGGGCGCAAGCAGCACCCATAGCTACTCTAGTTGTTGTTAAAAAATCTGATCCTCGAAGAAAATAAAATTGTTGTAGAAAAAAATCTCCATAAGATTTTTCAATGGCATAATCATGCTATGTTCTAGTTGGCTGTTTTCACATAAATATTTATAAAACCATTCAATCCTTAATTCATGTGGAATAACATAAAATAAATCTTTCACATCTAAGGTACGAAAAATAATGTCTTCCTTAAACAAGGTATCAGTTATTCTTGTTAAAAAGTCCCAGGAATCCCTTATACAAATACAGAATATTAGTTACCACCTTCTTAAGTTTAAAATCTATAAAGTTGACCATAGTAAATGTTTTGGATAATTAGTGTCCAGAATGGGACATAGGGATGGATCCTCCAAGCTCGTACGTATTTCAGAAATCCCCAAAATAGTGGATGTTGAAGAGCTATCTTTCCTAAAAAGTCATATTCTTCTTTAGTAATCTGTCCCTGTAATAAAAAATCATATAGCAGACTACCCAGTTTATGATATGTTATGCTCCTTTGATTAATAGAAACGTCCTCATAGGTGTCACCGAACAAAATGGAAAAATGTTATCATTGTAGTCATTCATATTCATCAGTACTAAGCCCCTACCTTTAACTGCCTTCATGACTCTAACTTGTCTGTTCTTCACGATTTGTTGCAATAAATTCTTCTCTCCAAAACTTAGATTCATATTGTAGGACATAGTTTTATTATGCAAAATCTTTTAAATATCTTATTCACAAATTTTCTCAAAAAGCTGTATCATAGGATTCAGAGGAGGGTTTAAAGTGCTTGGCTTAAAACAATCCAAGGAGAGATTAAATTCACATGCTTCCATATTTGTAAAATACATACATAAATTTAAGTTTTTTAGTAAACAATTTAAGATCAATTAATACATCATTGGCCTTAACTCTTCTAGCAAGTACAAAAATAAGGCCCTTTTCAAGTATAAATGACCCATTTGTGATTAATACCAATATAACTGTAGTTAGAAACCTTAAAATTTGAATACTATAGACACATTCTCTACCTCCTGTACCTCATTTCTCTCACATTCCTCTTGTCTACCTGTTGATAATTCAAATTTCATGTTTCCCTCCATGTTGACCCTACTCCAGGATAAATTCCATTCACCCTTTTTCCCTGCTTTTTATCTTTTCAGATCTCTTGAGGCTTGGGGGATCTAAGGGGATGTTTTGACCATGTTGCACATAATTATGTTATGCTGTGTTCTAGTTCTTTTCTCAGAGGATGTCTACTCTAGGTGCTAGTCTGACAGTCTATCGTAGATGTTAACCTTGTAGATAACACAGGAAATTAAGGCTTAGAACTGCTAACAAGTTGTTCTGTGTAGACCAGGCTAGGGGGTTTTATTCCTTCCATACTCCTAATGTGTGAGCATGAGCAAGTCACTTAAACAGACAATACTCCAGGGTCATCAGAGAAAAGGGGCACTTGTGTCCAGCAGACTTACTTGGTTAACTAATGTATAAAATAAAAAGATAACATTTTCAGTAAGTACCTAATCCAAAGAACAGAATTTGTGTCTGATGTCCACTGATATACTATGTGTTGCACAAAGCTGAGGCCTGCATTAGACCACAAAAATGTGTTATGCAACCTGAGCTAAGGTGTGCCTATATACTGGACATCAGTCTGCCTTTTAAGGGCAAAAGGACCATGGCCATGCCATCCTAGAATTATTTGCATCACGTGTGCCATCCTTCTCAGTATAATTTGTGAGAAAGGCATCACATCGTAACATTTCTTGAGTTTATGCAGAGACATAACACAAGTTATTTATGACATTGTCTGTATATGATGCAATGTATTGATCCAGTGCTGAAAGTGTCAGTATGGTTAATGCTTTAATTATCTGGTTTTCATGAAATAGAAGCATAATTCATTTACACTCTAAAAGGAAGTGATGCCATCAATCTCTCTTTTATACTAGAATATATTAACTTTATTATTGAGTCACTTATTTGCTTATCTTTTATTTACATGGCTAAACAGGAATGTCCAGATAGGAGGTCTCATTTTCAGTGGAGTCTTGGTGAGACAACTCCAAGACAACAAACAATAACAAGAAAAAAATAAGTTGCAACAGATATTACACAGTTAAATGATACACAATGCACAATTCACCTAATGCACATAATGTAGTCCTAAACACATTATTTATTTATTTATTTATTTTACATTTGTTGACCGGGCTAGTCTAACTGGATACATGTCCATTTTCAGTAGAGGCCCGGGAGAAAAGCTCCACCACAAGTTATATACTTTAGCAAGTACAAAAAGCTTATACAGTAAAATCAGTTTGAACCATTGCATAAATGTGGAGGGCACCATTACAAAAGTAATTGCTACAATGTGAAAGATTAACACACAAAGATGGAATAACAAAAAGACAGACTATGTTAACTCATTTGTACCAGGTATACATTGAAGTAAAAAGGAGTAAAAGGATAATCACAGATCACAAAAATAACTTTTTTTTTTTTTTTTTTTTTAACAAAACTATCTATACAAGAAGAATGTATAGCTAGAGGAGAAGAAAGGTATAGGAGTAATAGTAGTACTTTTGTAGCAGTGATAAGGCAAGAGGCCAAAAAAAGTGTCAGTCAGGGTTAGTACATGGGCATAGCCAGTGGGAATTCAGGAAGGTTTTTAGTTGCTTCTTGAAAAGGGGTGTTGATACCAGTGAGGTGAGTTCACAAGGAAGCTTGTTCCAATTAAAACCAACAGTGTTAGTAAACAGGCAGTCACCAGATTTATTATGTGATTTATGGGAGGCGACTAGTAACTTGTTAGCTGAGCGAAGTGTTGTGAGGTTTTTATAAGGGGTAATAAGGTTACTGAGTATGGGAATATTTGTGGGGTGATACAAGATCTTGTGGATGATTGTCAGTTGTTGAAGCAGCAGCTGGTTTTGTAATTCTAGCCAGCCTAGTTGTTTCAGATTTATGCAATGGTGGGTACGAAATGGAGCACCTGTGGCAAATCTACTAATGTTATTATATGAGGTTGCCAGTTTGTTAAAATTGGATTTTGATAGATTGGTAAAAATAGGACAGGCGTAGAGAAGGGTAGAGATCAGATGCGTTTGTGCTATAGTAGTCCTGGCTGAAGGTGTAAGGAAGGGTTTGAGCCTATAGAGAAAGCCAAGTTTTCTATTTACTGATTTAATGGTTAAGTTAATGTGTGAGTCGAAGTTAAGATTATGATCAATTGTGACTCCTAGAAGTTTAGTGTTAGAGTCAGGTGATATAATTGTGCCATTGTTAGATACAATTGTAAAGTTGATAGGAGAGGACTTCTGTGTTGGAGTGAACAGTAATAATTTATTTTTTTGGAGTTAAAAAGGAGACAGTACTGATGGAACTAATTTTCAGCTGATGTAAATACTTTTTGGGTACTAGACTGCAGCTCAGCAGAAGAACCTGCGGCACAGATAAGTGTCGAGTCATCTGCATATTGAATGCAGGAGGATTGTGGAAGGGAAGTTTTCAGATCATTAATAAAAATGGAAAAGAGGAGGGGTCCCAGAATAGAGCCTTTTGGGACTCCAATGGTGATGGGAAGCTGTGAGGATAAGTGATTGTCCCAGAGAACTGCTTGCTGTCTATTTTCTAAGTAGGAATTAAACCACTGGACTGCTAGACTGTCTAAGGAGAGAGATTTGAGAATGTTTAACATGAGATGATGGTTAACTGTGTCGAAGGCTTTGGAGAGGTCTAAGAATAGAGCTGAGGAAAGTAGGTTATTATTACAATTTTTATTAATACAGTCTGTGAAGGATAAGAGTGCAGTTGTACTGTGATATGGTCTAAAACCATGCTGGCAGTCAGCTAGTAGGTTATTTTGGAGAAGATGATCAAGTAATCGCCGATGAATGCATCTTTCCATGATTTTAGCTAAGGGAGAAAGTAGGGCTATAGGATGGAAGTTTGAGAGTTCATTTGAGTTTCCCCCCTTGTGTAAAGGAATGATATAAGAGACTTTCCAAAGAGATGGGATAATGCCTTCAGCTATGGTTCTATTTAGTAAAATGGAAACAGGGTAGGCAAGCACTCCAGCTGCCATTTGCAGGTACTCAGCTGGTAGGTGGTCAGCTGCAGGTGTGCAGGGTTTAAGTTTCAGAAGTAGGGTAAGGATGTGAGATGCTGAGACTGGGTACAGATTTAAAGTGGTGGGTTTATTTATTTGAGAGGTCAGTTCCAGAGTGCTAGCAGGTGACAAGGTATTAGCTAGTGAGGTGACTGTTTCAAAAAATAATTTCTTAAAGGCATCAGCAATATGGTTGGGAGAACTCTGAGTCAGACTAGAAGGAGTAGGTGTTTTAGAATTTCTTGGATGAAGTAGTTTATTAATACCTGACCAGAATGTTTGTGGAATTTGATGTTGTGCTTGTTGGAATTTCAGGTAGTAGTTTTTTTTTGTCTAGGAGTATTAGTTTCTTTGTAGCATTTCTAAGCTGCATAAAGATTTGGAGGTCAATAGGGTTTTTAATATTTCTCCATTTGGTCCATATTTTATTTATCTGTAGCATCTTTTGCCTGGTCTCTTTGGTGAGCCATGGAGCAGGTTTGTTTCTAGCTTTGATAATATGAGAGGGGGCATGGTGATCTAGAATTTGCAAGAATGTATTATTGAAGTATGAGACTACTTCATCAAGAGGTAGGTATTTAAGGGGAGACCAGTTGCAAGCTTTGAGATCTGTTTGGTAGCTGGCTAGGTTTAGGTCATTCTAGTTCTGTAAATAATTTGTCTGGTACTAGGGGTCTTTTGTCTAGTAATATAAGTAAGTAAGTGGTTGCTAATATCATCAGGGAGTACACCTGTTTTATATGCCAGGGGATTACTATTGACCAATATCCAATCTAGGGTACTTTGTTTGTTGCTAGGTTTATGAATTCTACTAGGGGAGATAATGCTTTGATGGAAGCCATAAAGGTTTATGTGAGAAGTTGGTTTTGGAGAAATACAGCAAGTCTAATGAATATTAAAATCACCTAAGAGTATGGTTTCTTGTGGGAAGGATGAGGTGAGCCAGCTAAGGGTATTTTCAAGAGTACTAATGTTGTTGCCTGGGGGGATATAAGAGCAAATTATGTATATAGATTTATCAGTATTAACCTCAATCTTAGAGATTAAGATTTCGGCATTGCTTGGAGAGGGAGGTTGAGTATCTATTGGGGTAACCTGTAATTCAGATTTGTAGAGCATTGCAACTCCACCACCCTTTTTGTTCAGATGATCGAGTCTGAGGATGTTGTAACCAGGAGGGATAATATCAATGTCCTTAGTTCCTGGCTTGAGCCAGGTTTCGGTTAGACATAGGATATCAAAGGAATATATATCTATCAGGGCATGGAGTTGGGTAATTTTATTATTTAAGCTGTGAATATTAAGGTGAGCTATAAGAAGAGAGCTGGGTGGACTAGTAGGAGTGACAGAGTTAGTTTGATGGATTGGGTGGGTGTTAGTGAGGTAGTTATTTGGGCCTGAGTTTGGATGAATGTCACCATGTAGAAGTAGGAACTGTTGAGGACTATGTAAAAATTTTAAGAGTTTGTAGA
This sequence comes from Protopterus annectens, assembly GCF_019279795.1. Classification (NCBI taxonomy): domain Eukaryota; kingdom Metazoa; phylum Chordata; order Ceratodontiformes; family Protopteridae; genus Protopterus; species Protopterus annectens. The sequence continues at coordinate 957,904,361 of NC_056745.1, forward strand.
AGATTAGGTAAGATTTTCTGGTTTGGAGATACTTATTATGGGTTAATCTATGGAATAAAGGAAGAAAATAGGGAGATGAGGATGTTAAGTTACTGTAGGTTTGTAAGGCTAGAGCAGAGTGTGGAGTTGTTTGCTTTAAAGTGAGTAAAGATTCAGCAAGGCTTAGATGCTCATAGTAAGTGAGGGTATATGATACAAGGCGAGTGTTAAGGATTATAAAGAAGAAAAATAGGTTAAAATGCTTTGGAATGTCAGATTTAGACATAGTAAGGGGAAAAATGTTAATTAAGGCAAGAAGAATGGAGGTATAAGGAAAGGGAATTGAAAGGAGTAGTGAAGGAGAGATAGAGAAGTAAAACAGTAAATGAATATGGGCTGCAGTGATAAGTCTGTAACAAGATAGAGTGGGCTAATTGGTGGAAGTAGAAAGGAGGTGTGGCTATCCGAGTATAAGGTTATGAGTACTGGGGGTGGGTGGGATTTGGAGGTAGGGTAGGGGAGCGGAGTGAGCCCGCAGGGCGAATGGAGCGGGAAGAGCCAGGTCACAGTGAAATCTGCGATAAACAGGCAAAAAATTGGAGCTACAGCAATGTACCAGGTGAGAATAGATATACACGCAATAGATAGCAACTTGCTCACAAAGAGATGAGCATGTTCTGGGGGTTAGAATAGATATAGGGGTGAAAGTGAAAGTAAGTCACAATACAAGTGGAACAGGGTATTAAAAGGGATATATGTTTAGATTTATTGGGAGGACAAAACCACCTAGTGGTAAAAGAGGGAGAAACAGAAGGAAGGTCAGGTCTTATTAAGCTAAAACAACCAGCCTAGGAGAGAAGGTGGAAGGGATAAACTATCGAGCGGGTTGCAGTGGGCTGCTGTCGCACATGCAGGAGGTATAAGTAACAGATATGGCAAGGTAACAAATACATACAACATACACTGGGTTCCTTGTTAGGAGATATCTTGAAGTGGAAACACTCAGCAGTGTTTAGGTTGCAGACAGATGCCAGGGAGTCCTCTAAGGTTTCGCTGAGAAGTAGCCCTTGTCTAAGCAATACAGAGAGGGAGCACCCGAGGTGGCAGACTGTCTATAATTACAGGAGCTTTACAAGACAGTGTTGCGATTGCACAAGCAGCAATGTAGTTACCCAAAGCATAAAATGCTCTCTTAATAAGTGTTGGTTCTTCATCAAACTGACTAAGGCAGCTGGGTGGTGATTTCAGAAGAAATGCATTTAGGCAATCCTTTAGTGCATGGTATAGTGTTGATTTGCCTGTTGCATCAAGTCCTTCAATGACAATCACTGGAAAATCTCCTTTTGGTGCTTTAATAGTGCATTGACCTGCAAGGTCCAGAATACTCTTGACCTCAGGAATTATTTCTTTACACTGGAGAATCGAAACTGCTCCGCAGTGCCTCGTTGCTAGAGTGTGTCATAAACATAAGAAATTAAAGTATGCACTCAGAGCAGTAGCTGGCTCATTTGGTGGCCAGTGACACTCATGGATCTGGCTGCCCTCAACTCTAGTTGAGGAGCAAAGAAAAGGTCTGGTCTTTGATCTGGCACTTATCCCTTCACTCCTATGGAGTGGTGTCAGATCCTATCATGACCATGCTCTACATGACATGTAAATGGATCTTGAGATTGTGTCGCTTAACATCTTCACCCGACCTTAACTACATTTCTGCACACACTTATATCTGTATTCAGAAGTGTAATTAGGATGTGTTATGAGAAGTAAACTTTGTATAGTAAATAATGATAAAACATAGTAAGAACTTTAGCAAGTGAAAAGGGCTTCTTCCACCTAGCTGCCTATATTTAACATCACTATGAGTTTGTTACACTTATATTGTCCTAGCCTTTATTTTTCACTTGTTTACTTTTTTTAGTCTGTTCCAGAATATCTTGGTAGAAGAAGGATTAAGAATATAATTTTGAGTATGCTATTTTATTTATTTAGCAATTTATTTACTTATATGTTGATGAGTGAGTGGACATAACTTTCTTCATCAAGGTCTCTGCAGTTATTACATCAGGATAAAAAGAACTTATTAGCTGTGCTCATACTTTTTCCAAGCATGGAACTGCTGGTTTCTGCTAGATATCAAGTTTTAGTCATGGCCCATAAAATTAGAAGATAGAAAGTAGACTGTATTGTGGGGGCAGATTTTGAAAAAAAAAAGCAGGTTAAAATCTCTACCTTCTTCCTGATAGAAGTAGAAAAACTCTTTGCTAATATGTAGCATTTCCAACAGAACAGGGTCTGTGGTTGTCTTGCAGGCTAGGCAGAGGTCACTCCTGAGTCATCTGTAGGACATAGAGTATAGTTCTTGGTGCAACGTGACCCTCATTGTTATCTCTGTGTTGAAATCCGGTTCTCAGGGTGTTGACAACTAAAACTACATGAAATGTATCAACAAATATGTGGAAATATGCCTATCATGCCAATTATTTTGTATTTTTTCATTCTGTAGATCTTCATTATATCTTGAAAGCATGCATGGTTGGAAAGACTAATAATGACCATATGATTTTATATCTTGGGCATTTCTCTCCCCATTCTGTTTGTCTTTGTCTTTCTCTTTCTCTGTATTTGGGAGTTGTCTTTGGCTGTCCATAGGAGCTTACCTTTTCAAGTTAAAGCATTAAGGTAAGATAAAGAGATACTTTCTACTTGTTTGCCCACGTTACAAGTGTCTGTTCTTTTCAGACAGAAAGTGTTTCTCTTAAGATGCTGTTTTCTCAATGATCTAGGCCAGTCTTTTCAAGACATGCCATAAGGGAGGATTTATATGTGGTAGGCAAAAATAGGGTTGATATTGGGGCCACAGAATCACTGTCTCAGTGACTTCCTCTCAGTCAGAGAAAATAACAACGTATGACTTTTTGTGATCCTTTATCCAAGAAAGTTAAATGTCTCCTCCACTATCCTACCTTCAGATTTAGAAAGCTATTTCTTCAGATGTGAATCAGAATTGAGCTTTGAGAGAAGGTTACAATGCAGAGTTTTTGAATTACCCTCTACCCCAACTAATTGTAATGTCGTCTTATCCCTTTAGGCCATGGCAATACCAATTTTGACAGAAAAGTTAAAAAAGAGATGTGGAGTTTGCTTCTCTGCTCATAAAATGCATATTAGTATTCCAGATTTTTTCTTGTGATTGTAAAATTAAATTCTTTAGGGGTAGGCTAATTCTCAGTCTTTTCAGCTTCAATCGGCATGTCAGGGTGCTGCGGTCCTTGGATTCCTTTCATTACACAGGAAAAGCAGATAATTACTTGGATCAGAAAGCTGCCTGTTGGCGAATTCTGATACTGAAACATCGTCAGAAGTTTATAATGTTTCAGGATGGGGAATAACAATAGTTTGCTGTTCTTCATCACAGCTGGCAGTGCTACCTACAGAATTTAGCAAAAATATATGCTCAGCTTTGCTAGTCTCAAGACAGGCATTATCATTTGTCATGCACTGTCAAAGTAATATCTGCTACCGCCTATGTTATTTAAATGCTTTCATTCATTTTATTTGGTTTCATGAAGTTGAATCTTACTACAAAGAAATCATATTTCTCTGATAGCAGAAGCTATTCTAATGCTGTTGCTGGAGTCTGATAAGGTAAAGAGTTTTACACTATGAAAAAATTGTGGAGTATTATGAACCTGCTTTTTTCTTACTATATGAATGACTTTTCAGACTTTTCAGACTTTTCTTGTCATGTAACAGCATAAATCTTTCATTTATGAATATCTTCAGCATTACTTTTATATAGTTTGGAATCCTTCAGAGAATCCACTAGTCTAGAAACACCACAAAATTGCCTATTTGGTAAGAGAAGTATTTTAGTGGTTATTACATCACCAGAAGTAAGTTAGTATAGCCTTTCTGCTCCCTGCACCTTCCCATATGCTGAAAGTAGGTGTTTCACATTCAGACTAGGGTGGGCATCATCAGTGCTGCATAGTCCAGAGTGTTTTACTCCATGATGTTGGTAGTTATTCTTGCCATGAGAGCTTCATAGGAGCACCTGTGATCATTAACCCTTCAGGCACTGATGGACAGTAATATAGTCTTCTGGTACACAAAGAAATGGTGTTGTATACTCATCTGTACTGTCTGTGCATGGCAATCATTGCTCCATGGGATTTGATCATGTCCTTTAGCCTATAACTGCTGTTGATGACCCTGGCAAGGGAGGGACATTAGGGCAGACTGCTTAGGTTAAACAGTTCTTCAGTCTCAAAACTTGACAACAGTAACTAAGAATACCTGTTTATCTGACATCAGTCTACAGAGTACCTGAGAAGGCTATGTCTGCATTGTACTGCAAATCCTTGCTCCTGATGGTTTAGATTATGCTCCAAGCTGCTATGAGGTCTGAGAAAGGGAATTTGCCATACACATTATCTGCCATTTCTCTAATTCAAAATAAATAAATCAGTTTACCCTTTGAGGACCAGTCTTCTACCATGTAATGGGAAAGCAGTCTAGCTCCTATACATGTCTGTTATGGAACATGTGTTTGTATAGCCATTAATGTATACTTTCCAAATGAAGACATTATTTATGAAGGAAAATACATATTTTTCAGGATATTTAGAAATTTACATTAAATAAATCTTATTTATCAAAATGGAAGATTTTTTTTTCAATTTAACATGGATAACAAAATTTCTCTCTTTGCAAATGGACCTTTCTGTTGTCCTGCTTGTCTAGCCCAGATGATGGGCCTGGAGTTTTCTTACTTCACTATTCAGTTTCATTGTTTTAACTTTATGAGTTTACCTCCCTCACGAGCCATCATTGCAGCAAAGCCTTTAAATAACATTTTCCTAATGGACTACTCTAACGTAAATTCTTGGGAGAGTATTCTCATTCCTTTGAAGGATGAGAATTTTATCTTAATGTAGCTAACTAAGTTTCCATTTGGATTGTGTCTCTAACTTCTCCTTGAAGTTCTGGTCTTGAAAAATTATTATTTCTAGCAGTTTCTTCCATCAGGTAGGTCTCAACTGAAATCTTGATACACATCTTATTCTTACAAGCTTCCAAAAGCATACAGTATCATTGTCTATTAATCTATACATTATTGTTTAAATAATGACTGATACATTTCTTTATCAAAAGTAAAGACATGTAAAAAAGCCAAATCAGTAATAGTGAATCTATATTTATGAGACAAAGGATATTAGGAAAAGTGACCAATGCACTGTATCCTAACTACTAGGAAAACTGTTCAAATCTTTGTGTCATTTTCCCAGAATGATGAGAGGAGCTGCTATACATAAAATAGACCATTTCCAATTTTCTGGCTATCTGTAATTATTTCTGTTATAATTCTGTCCATAGGTCCACTCAGCTATTGGAGGACAGCAGCTTTTAGTCACCTTAGCAAGGGGATTACTAGTTCAGATTTTGGGGGGAAATGTCCAGATTTTCTGTACTTGTATTTGCCAAACATTACAGACATTACAGAAAAGACACTACGGATGAGGAGTGCTGCTGCTGTTCCAGCATGAAATTACCGGAGGCTGTATCCCATGGAGGAACATACAGCTTCTTATTACACAGTTTATTACACAGCTTATTACTGTACAGCTTATTATTACACAGCTTATTGCACAGCTTATTATACAGCTTGTTATTACATGGCTTGTTATTATGCAGCTTATTACACAACTTATTAGACAGCTTATTACACCGCGTAATATATAGAAATTGTTATTGCACAGCTTGTTGTTATACAGCTTGCTACTGCACAGCTTGTTATTATACAGCTTGTTCTTTTACTCGATATAATGTCTTCTGACACATTGTTCTTGTGTGTACTCTGTGCTGTGTCATTGGCTGATACTTATGCAGAACTGAGCAGAATGTGCACCATGAATTTATACAGCAGATTTAACTTCAGACAAATAATGTATTCATAAACAACTATGGAGATAGATGTATTTACAGAAAATATCAAATAAAATGAGCAGAACAAACACAGAAGGTAATAGTATAGAACAAGAGAACCAATTCTATACTTAAAAATAGGTAAAGGAAAGCTGAGTCATTGCATTGAAGTGTACCACATATTTACTGGTAGAATCAAAATATCAACTATGTTTTATTTAGCTGAATTGATTTTCATAGGTCTATTTCATTTTTATGAATAGAAACATTTTATGTACAATAACATTTATTATTAAATAGGTAGATAGTTATCAGTTTGTCAGTGAAATGTTATCAACGAAAAATCCCATTGTGCAATGTATTGGTTAAGAAGGTACAGCCTTCCATTCACTGTGGCATCAGATGAGGATTTTGAATTTCTATTTATACTCTCAACATCTTGTGGTCAGAAATGGTTTTCAGTCTTCTGAGAAGTGGCAGAAAAAGCAAGGATTAAAAGTTCCATCTGAACTCCCATTCTCTTGTAGGATGGATGGCAGAATTTCTGTCATACAGTTAACTTAGCAATGGCTGTGCAATCCAAGAAGGATTTAAGGACTGCCATCTATAAAGTAAAGATATTCCTGCATGCTAAACTTACAAAGAAGAACAAATGATGTGCTATGTTACCTGACTATCTTAGCATTAAGTAACTACTGCTGCAGTCAATCTAATACAGCAAGATCTTATCTAAACAAAATGCTGTATCAGGTTACCCATTTTGGTGGCCTACAAAACTGAGAAATGCTGATGTTAGCAGAAATAAACAAAATGTGATAATATTTAATCTGATGAAAAAAAAAACTTCTGTCCACAAATCTATTAAATCTGCTGGGCCTGGTCTGTACTTATATCATGTTCCTAAGGTCTGGAACTCCTTACCTGCATCCATCAGGTTAATACCCTCCGTCTAGTCCTTTAAAACCATTCTGAAAGACTTCCTAGCCAAAATCTGACTCTGTTCTTACTAATTTCCAGGATAAACACTATCCCTTAACATGAAAAATACCTGTTTATTCCCTAACCTCCTTATACCACTTCCTTTATTAATTTCCTAACTTCAATCAATTTTTCTTCTCTGACTCTATCTAATTATGTCATAATCATGTTTTTTTTTCTCTCACTTCAGATTGCAATTCCTTTTCATATTATACTAACTTACCTACAATTCCTATACATTGGCTATTTTTTTCTAAACATTAAATTATTGTCAAGTTGCATCTATTATAGCAAATGTTTTCACATTATGTCTAATCTGGTATAATTAAACTGTAGATGCTTCTGTATTATTTTTGAAATTTGTAAAATGCTTTTGTGTTTGTAATACTTTGATGTTTTTTTCACCGGTCCTCTGCTGAAAACTGGCACCTTTCCTGGTAATTAAATGTCAATAAATAAATAAATAAATAAATCTCTAGCTATGGCACCTTTTCAGGCAAGCTAAGTGACTACCTGCTCAGTTTTGCTAATAGGATCTCAAGCTATTCAGCAAAGCAACTCCTTTACAATCAGTACACCTTTAATGTAGAAAATTTTATCTCTGCACTAAAGAATTCAGCAAAATCTTCATTAAACTACTGAATCAACATGATGTCCTAAGGTGAAAAAAGGTTAAAAATAATCCTGCATCCTGGTTATCCCATAACATTAGGGAACTCATAAAGAATAGATATAAAGCCTGCACAGGATCATACCTCTCAAGTGTACCTCATTACAAGGAATGTACCTGATTTGGGGTCTTAAAAAGTTCATGTTCCTCAAAGTTCCACATTGAAAGAGTCTGTCACACATTCAATGTTAGGAATTTTTTTAAGTGAAATCCATGGTAAATAGAAATTAATCATATTCATTCATTAAAGGATCTTCTTTATAAGTAAAACCAGCATATTTTAACCATCCTATGACCTTCCTAGTTGAAGTTGTTAGTAAGCCATTAGTACATGTTCCATTTTGCCCATTTGTTCCACATTATGAAGGCAGGTGTTCCTAATTTTGGAGATGGAAGGTTGAGAGCTATGCATAGGATCCAGGAATGTCTTTAGAAGTACAAAGAGTTAAGAGGTAAGACTAAATATAATGTTAAGCAGGACAAAACATAACATTACTGCAACTTACAACAGACACATCAAAACATTCCAAGATTATTCTGAGCATCTATCAAAAACTTAATTAACCTATGCCAAAGCCCACGACCAAATCCCTAAATGTAGCTCATACCAACTACAATAGCAACCAACTTTAGCAACTATTTCCTACAAGCAGTAACCTCACTAATCAGAGACAACCATACCTCCAATGAACAACCCCCTTTCTAGCCCAACCCCACCCAATACAATTCTGTTTTAACGCTGTTTCCTCTTCCACTATAACAAAAATGCCTACTTGAACTAAAAACCACAAGCCCAGCTACAGCCAATTTGTGAAATTAGCAGCCAAATCTATATCCTACCCTGTAATATTACTAATCGGAAAATTTTTAAAAACTAGAAATTTAAAACACACTCTAACAAGTGATGCTATATTAAACAATGACTATAATTTAACACAATCAGGAAGTAAAATTAAGAGTACTGCGGTGGTGGTGCTGCGGTAGCGTTGTCGCCTCACAGTAAGACGTTGTCCTGCTCGATTCTCAGCTAGAGCGTTTTCTGTGTGGAGACATGCGTGAATGGGTGTACCTTCATTGAAGGTTGTGCGTCAGGGCCGGCAACTCAGCACGTAAAAAATCTGCCAATCATTAGCGGACTGGAGGTCCGCTTTGGCGACCCCTGACAGGGAAAAGCTGAAAGACACAACAAAAAAGGAAGTAAAATTAAGAAACACATGCCTGTATGCATGGTCCTAAAAATGTGTGCAGGGGCCCATGGTTTGAAAACAGCCCAAAGGTACATTTGATCTTCCACTGGCCAGATGCATTTTCTATGAATGTGGGATTCAAAGCACAGAAGTTTACTGTTGCTCATGCTACGTCTGTTTTCATTGTGAGACTGCACTATTTTGTTTAGCAAATAGCTACCAGTGTTTGCACTGTAACATTTGAAATAAAAGTTTTAAATTAAATCCAAATATCTGTAATCATTATAGAAATAAAAAAGAAAATATTATGCATACTGACAGGTTTGAACAGTGTTTATAGTAACTGGGGAATGGGTGAGATAGCCAAGTAATTTGACACTAGAATAGTTGCAGGGGCAGGGGGGCCTGTTTGCAGGGTGGGGTCTGTTTTCAGGGGTCAGGCCCTGATACATTACTCTACACAGGGACCCATTTGACAATGATCCACCTCTGCTGCCAGTACTTAAATTTACCAGTGTACTGACTTTGTAAATACTGCCTTTTGCTGTATACATAACGTTTTTCCCTTTTACAATGTACTACAAGATTGTAAAACCTTCTCATGGTCTATATTAGTTCAATGCTGTTCTCTTGAATGCAATTGTTGGAGCTTTTCTGCCCAAGCCACCAATAGAAAAAGGATTTGTGCCCAGATGGACTTCCCCAGTAAATAAATGGAAATAAAATAAATAATGGAATAACTAATGTGAAAATATATTGACCAAATGCTGCATATAAGGGCAAAAAAAACAATTTGTAATGAAGCAAAACCTAACACAAAGCTAAACATTTTATGTGTGTTAAATGCATATTTAAAAATGTATTAGTACAGTGACATTAAGTGAACAAATTCTTTATAGAAAAATAGAACTAATGGCAAAATGCACACAAAAAATCATTATAACCACAAAAAGAGGATATGTTAAATCTCTTCAAGAGTGGATCTTTATCATATGTATGTATTTAATAGATAGATAGATAGATATGTGTATATAATATATATATATATATATATATATATATATATATCTATATAAATGTGTGTGTGTGTGTGTGTGTGTGTGTGTGTGTGTGTATAGTGTATATATATATATATATATATATATATATATATATATATATGTATGTGTGTATAGTGTATTATACACATATATATATACATATATATATATATATATATATATATATATATATACATATATATATGTATGTGCATGTGTATATATATATATATATATATATATATATATATATATATATATATATATATAT
>NC_056745.1:957916910-957959410 GCF_019279795.1 Protopterus annectens
CCTTGTACACAAGAAAACCCTGCAACTCTCTTTTTGCGTGGTCTTGCGCACAGAGCAGTGTCGGGCAGCCCCGCTTAAACAGGTTTAAACTATTCCCGGTCCACAAAGTCTGCTCTTCACTTTTTCCCTTAGAACTGCTCTAAATCTCTAAATAAGCACTCTATTTTCATTCTAAAGCCCTGCACTTGCTCGTACAAGTAATCTCATAGGAAAACACTAATAAACTTAAGCACTACATCCTCTTATACTCCTTTTAAGCACTTGCTCCCTATTGGTTCTTTCTGATCAGTCAATAAGTAGTTCCCTATATTATTCAGGCATGTCCAAAGGTCACTTTCGGGTTTACTCTCCAGTCCAGCTGGTGAATCTGGGAATCTTGAGGCAATGTTACAACTGCCTTATGTATACAGACCACCTTCTCCTCCTCCCAACAAGCTCAAATATATGTGAGAGATGCAACTATATAGCCAAACTGGAGGCTAAGCTCTCTCAACCCAGTACTGGCATAGCCTGTCAGGAGGAGAAGGTAACCACACACACCACAAATCCAGTCTCACATAGACCTATCGCATCAGCAAACCAAACACATAAACACACAGAAACATACTCGGAGGCTCTAAATAAAAATCTGCCTAAGCAGCAGAGACCTCCAAAGCAGACATCCAAGCAACCCCTACCACGAAACAATACCCACATAGCACATAGCTCACAAAGTCAGTGTGCCACACAGTCACAGCCCTTAGGGCTAAACAACACACCTAATACACTTGTAATAGGTGACTCTATTGTCAGACACACTGACGTCCCACTCACCAGGCTGAACAAGGAGAAGGTCACTGTAAGCTGCCTGTTGGGTGCCAGGATCCGCCACATAACACAAGCACTCGGGTCACTCCAAAGCAAGTACAAATATGACTCCGTCATTGTCCATGCTGGTGTGAATGACCTGAGATGTACCTCCCTGGACTACATGAAAAAAGACATAGAGGAGCTCTTTGATCATGTAGCCCAGGCTGGTATGACCCTGACCTTGAGTAGCATCTTACCCTCACCAAGAATGATGCCACAGTATAAAGACAAAATGATCAATTTTTACAATTGGCTAAAGTATTGGTGTCATTCAAAGGGGATCCAGTGTCTGTCAGCCTGGGATGACATGCTCAACAAGCCACGTTGCTTCACTAGGGACAGCTTGCACCTGTCACCCCTGGGTTTTTGAATACTGGCAAAGGCTCTTGCCTCCCCCATAGTGCCTTTTTTAGGCAAGGCTCAAAAGACAAACCCACCTCCATAGAAAACACAAAGAAAAAAAAAAACTAAGGGTAATGCTGCTCAACGCCAGAAGTCTAAACCTCAAGATGCATGCACTCGAGACTCTCCTCAGTATGGAGGACTTATAAAGCAGTTATTTCAGTTTGAAGGAAATAATTCACCTGGGGTTGTGGGTGGAGTTCATGAGGCTTGCCACCTTGCAAAAAAAAAATTGGTAGCTTTTATAATGGTCAGGAATTCAAACATCTTTACTACTGTCTTCTTCTGTAACAAGACTGCATGCTTCTTGTGGAGTTTATGTCATGTAGATTCACCCCTATGGGCATGACACCAATTGTCTACCATTTTCTCTGAGTTTCTTCAGAGTGTGACATTATGGCTGGATAATGAAAGGATAGTACTCCTTTTAGATCACATTTGAGGAGGAGTCCAAAATTATTCTAGCTATCATCCATAAGGATTAAAACTAGAGGCTCCTGTAGGAGGGTTATGCCAGGCCCCAGTATAAAGTCAAAGACTGAAATAATTTGGACAAGGCTATCACCCATGCTACTGGCATCCCACACATATGGGGAACAGTGCAGACCATTACAATCTCATGAGGTTATGCGATCCTGACCTCATTTGATGATGGGAGGATGAAGTTAAGCAGCAGTCACCATCTCCGTAATGTAAGTATAAATTATTTTAGCTATATAAATAATCTGACACTATCTGTGATCTACAAAATGTGCAATATGCCCTTTTCATTTCTCTAAACACAGAAGAGATTAAAAGGAATAGGCAACAGCACAAGAGGAGACTGGAATATGTAAGAGAGTATTAGGATGGGAATATATGCTTCCATAAAAAAATCGGTTTACTAAAGTAGCAGTAGTAGGGATTTTAAAAAAGATATGACTTTTACGCACCATTGCTACCTCTGTTAGTGCTGGCATAGCTTAAAGTTAGCAGTATGATTGTGCAATGTTAGAAGTATGGCTTATGCTGTATAGGTGGGCATGTATACCGTGATGTCAAGTCTCAGCTCTTATGCTATAAGGATACCTGTGAGTTCTATTTTCCCCTGCCCCGCAGTGGTGTTCCCATGAAAAACATACCATTTATATTTTTCCATCTCACCAGTATCACTACAGCAAAAGTTTATCATAGTGGATATTTCCCAATGTACAAAAGAAGTTGCTGTCCTTTGCCTATTACCTGCAATAAAAATATGTATATGTCTAAGCAGCATGTTCACTTTGCATGTATACAATATTCTCACACATCAAATTGCATTTCTGACCACAGGCACAATGTTGCCTCTCCAAATAGCTCCTCTTGCTAATCTTCAGTCTGTCAGACTGCATATGATAATGGCTTATGGTTTATGTCCTTATTTACAAAAAAGCTCCTGAAATGTATGAATATGTATTGGTTCAAAAACGACTATGTTTAAATGTATCATTATCAACATAGTTAGAAATGTAATTTTTCATTGTGGTTGTATTTCTCTTCTCCTGCCCTACTTGTCACTATCTTTTCTATTACCTACATTTATTTTATTTACTTTTTTAAATTTTTTCCATTTCTTTTACTTTTATATACAGCAATACAGCAACGTGCACCCTTTCCACCATCAAGGCTTGTAGGCACCCAGAGATGGCAGCAGCAGTGTCACCACCACAGGTGGAAGCACACAGCACATCTGGTCTCAGCTTGCCACAGTTGCCTCTACATTTCATTCTCTACCTTCCCTACCTGTATCAGTAGGTCCTGCACTGTTGGCTGGTACGATCATACCCACCGGTAGCAGCATGAATGGAGGTGAGCCCTTTATCACCCATTGTCAGCTACAACAAATTTGTGGGGGATACCATCGACAGGAAGATTAATGCACTGGATAAATGGAGACCATGCTTGTATTTATTGAGTTACATCCCCAGCCATCAATGACTCCACCTTCTGAGCCAAGGCCCATTGGTGTCAGCAACAAGGCTGATGACTAATCTCACTTTGGGTCTAAGCTGGCAGAGACTGGAGCAATGAACACCCAGTCCTATTTCTCAGCCTGGTATTCTACTGTCTTATGTTTCCATGCCCCACCAGTTGGATTTCTAATCCTCCTCCTAACCCATCCCAATCCTGCTCATTCCTTAGTTGCTCATCTTTTATTCTATCCCCTGCTTGATTCATTTTTTCATGTCTTTACTATACTCAAATTTCCAACCTGTAACCTGGTCAAAAATGTATTAATACACTACATACCTGGCCAAAATGGCTTAGAAATTACTTATCTTTTTGTGAACATAGTATGCGTGATGAGTTGCAGTGAGCATTTTCAGTACAGCAGGTGACAAAAATGGCCCATTCGATGTCATGTCCAAAATATATTAGCCTTGGTTGCCATCGGACTTGCAAATGAACTGAGTGTGTTTTACTAACATTTGCACCAATGTGAGATTTTTAAGATGTTACATTATTTAGAAAGTGAAACAATACAGGCAAATTCTCAAAGGCAGAAATTGTAACTGGTGGCACAATGCCAATATATTTCTGAAGTTTGTAGTATTTTACAAACTTGGATGGCAAGCAGCAGGACAAAACAATTATATTCTCAAATGACAATAACTTGGCTTGAATGATAAACCAGAGAGTAGGTCCTTTATTTGTTTACTGAGTTTAGTTTTCTTAATTAGGTCCATTGGATACAACTGACTGTTTAATGGAAACACAAATCTAACACAGTCAGTCATAATATTGTAATGCAGGATACAAACATAGAATCTGCATTTATATTAACTAACTGAAGTTTTTACTTTTAGCCCACACTATCATTACTGCAGGCTCGGATATTTAACATAAATTACTTAACTGAAATCACTCACAACACAGGATAACTAGAAACTGTATTAAAAAGTAAATTAAAGTGAATGAAGACATAAAAAGCCTCAAAATTGTAAGTTTACAGTTAAAGAGTAGACCAAAAATAAAGCACAGTCATTTTTCAAATGGAAGTACATTAGGAAAACATATTTTGATAACCTATGAAGCAGAAATGAGGACAGCATGAGTGAAATAATTGTTGAACATCCTCAACGAATTTGCATATGTGGTTTTGGAGAAAGACCTTTTAGGTGCACTTTTAGGTTCTTTGCTAATTGTCAAGTCCTGCCCTGATGAAACAGTAACAGTCAGCTAGCTGCATCAATTCTTGTTTTGCTAACAAAATGCTACTTGATAGAACAAGATTGTGGGACAGAAGGGATAAGTCAGCGTTTCCACTCTCACAAGGTTGCAGTGTCAATTTGTATATTTACAGATGCAGAGGTGATGGGACTCCACGTGTGCTATTCCTCTTGAAAATTTACCCATTCTATCTTTGTGATGTTATCCAGTCACTGTAACAGGATATATGATATTATATATTTTTTCAGTTGCCCAATAATGCAGCCAAATGATATTATACAGCTGTACAGTGCTTCTCGGACAGTCCTTGGAAAAACAGATGTAACAGAAGCAAGAAACAGGACATACAGGATTTCATATTTTCTATTATGCTTTATTGAGTTGTAACTGCTAGCAATTCAATAAACTTAAAAAATAAAAATTGCATGTGAGCATTTTTGTCATGAAACAAGCCCTTCAAGACACCTGAGTAGGGGGCAAGCCCTCACACACCCCATGAACTTATTTATACAAACCCCATACTTGTGCTAATATGAAGAAGGGAGAAATCTCCCAAAAGAAAGGAATCACTGCTGGTATACTTGCAAATCACGCTGTCTGTTATTTTCTATGGAAAGCACTAACTGGAATGTTTGGTTTCACAGAGGAGAACTCGACCTGATGCGACCTCTCCTAGTTTGCACTTGCTAAGCAGTACAGAAACCAATTTTATAGTGGAAACTACCAAACACATTACAGAAATGGCAGCAGGAATGGGATTCAAGTCAAAGATTAAGCACTTTCATTCTGTTTTTATTGAGAACTCTTCAGAAATGTTCAAAAAAACTCTTCATGGTGTATTTAAAACTTGCTTAATTAATCATGTGACATTTCTGACAAATCAAAGTAAAAACATTTAAATGAGAACATTTTATGAAGGAAGCAAACATTTGTATACTCTTGTGCATGCCTAAGCCAATCAAATCGAACCTGATTTGTAATCTTTTATAATATAACATTATATAATGTAGTTCTGACAGTTTGAAGATACAAGTGAAACTTCTATATAATAAGGGATGAGCAAGAGACATAATCAAAAGCACTTGAGGTTAATATGTTCATTTAACCCTGGTTCTGTGGCAAGTCGCAGCTGCCACTCAGCTTCTCTGCATTCCAGCAAAACATTATGATTGCTAATGAGGGTGTCCAGATCAACTTGATTCAAATCAATTTTTAGTGACTGACACAGATGCTGCACCCTTTTACTGGAGGCACTATTGCATACTGACCTAACTCATTTCTGAACTATCCCACTCCCAGTCTCATTGTTTAACACAGCAAATCAGCTCATGTAGATGTATATTTAACTACAAGACAAACCATGAGGTTAACATAATACAATGTTTACCTAGAAATCAGAAAGAAAACGCACTAGAAAACAGACCCGAAACAAGACTACATTCAAGTCAGTCAGTATACTACTGAGATTCCAGACTTTGTTGTAAATATCAATCAACCATTTCTGGAAATATGTAAATAGACATACTTTACAATTAAGGCTTAGGGCTTGGCAAGGGATTGAGGGATGGGAGAATGATTAAAGTGTTATCGCAGACACAGGGTACTGGGTTTGATTTTTCTTTTTATTTACTATCTGGTTACTAGCCAGGCATGTAATAGTCTGCAGACTGATGCCTAGTATTTTGTTTTAAACCATCTGACCTATAATGTTAACCTATGACAATGAACATCTCAATAGTTAACACAATCACTTTAAAACAGCTACTAAAATTATTTAAAAAAAAATGTGTACATCTTTTAGCTCATTTCATATGTTGTAAATTTTTATACAAATGCTGATAATAAATCCTGGAGCATGGGTGGCATCTGTAAACAACTGCCATGACAATTCTTTGTATTCCAGCAACACCTTAAAATCCTCACCCCTATTGTAGATCTTCCTTTAAAAGACTGCTAATTGCAACTACTAGTACACCTGAAAATTACACAGACACAACATGATTTACTGAAGGGACAATACATAAAAGTTACTATTATGGGTACACCTTGTGTACATGTTTTGGTAACCTTTTTGAATTCAGAAACAGCCCTAACATGTGTGGCACAGTGCTGTAACATAAAGACATGTAGCAGTATGTAGGTCTTGCTCCAAGGATGTGCTATATGCTAGCAAGGCAGTCCGGTGGAGAGGAATATACTCTCATGGAACTGCACCCAAGAGTTATCTACATAACAAGTGATTCAAGAAATCACACAAACATGCAGATTAGCATGGATGGCCTTACCACATTATGGTTTTGGCCATGTTCATCTACTGACAGTCAAAGCAGTACAGGGACTGGGGAGAATTGAAAAACAGGGATAACTCAATTGAAGCATAACAGCAACAACAGCAGCACAGGAAGCAGGTGTGGGGGGGAACACTAGCCATCAGGGATAATACGACTGTGACCTAACAGCAATAACATCAGTATGAAGCTGGGGGATGTGTGGAACAGTAGCCAGCATGGATAATATGGTGCCATAATGGCAACAACAGCAGTACAGGGACTGGGGTGGGAGGCGGGCACTATCCACCAGGAAGAAGTCTAAACTCCTCTATCTTAACAGCATTTAAACTCAGGGAGAACTATGGCGACAGTGGTGTATGTGTGTGTGTGTGTGTGTGTGTGTGTGTGTGTGTGTGTGTGTGTGTGTGTGTGTGTGTGTGTGTGTGTGTGTGTGTGTGTGTGTGTGTGTCTGTGTGTGTGTGTGTGTGTTTGTGTTTCAATGTGTACTTGTCTATGTGGGAGTGACTTGGGAGAAGATGCATATGCCTACATAATACAGCAGCAGTACCATCAGCAGTTATTCCACTGAAATGTGTAGATCAGTAATACTCTGCAAGTCCTGCTACTAACTGTGATTAGCTGAAAATAACAACTTTCTTCACCACAGCTAACATTTCTCTTAGTTGAAAATGCCACACTGTAGCACCAGGGCCTTCCTAGCACAAGCTATATGGTTTGCTCTAGGCCCCTTAATGACTCTCCAGCAGAAAGTTCAAGATTCATGAATTACATAGTTTTGGATTGAAGAACCTGGTAGGAATACACTGTAGACCTCAAAATTACCTTGTATAAGGACAGGTATGCAGGGATGGAGAAAAATGAGAAGACGTGCATACCAAGACAGAAGTAGTTACTTTTTGTAGAGCATTTTATTTTTAAAATTTCTGTCAGACTTTACTGAGACAAGGCTGACTTCTAAAGGCAACTCATAACACCAGCAAACCATTAAAGCATTCTTGAGTGAAAACAACCTAGATGGTTTGACAATGAGAAGTAGTTTATTGTAGGAAGTTTTAACTCATTCCCTCCAAAGGAATTCTGGAAGTCTGCACTCGAGCTTTCAATGGTTGCATCCTGAACTTTCTGATAAAATCAAGTTCCAGCCTCACATTTCAAAGAAGCACAAACTAATTTGTACAGTGGTAGTATTCAGTACATTTGAGGTCTTAAACTGGATTGTATAAGTCACAGTAAACACAATATATATTAATTCTGTAACACTGGCTGGTGCAGTGGTGCAGTAGTAGTGTTGTTGCCTCACAGCAAAAGGTTCTCCGATTTGATTCTTGGCTGGAGTGCCTTCTGTGCAGAGTCTGCCTGTCTTCGTGTGGATTTCCGCCCATGTTATAAAGACTTGTGCCTGGAGCATTTCTGCTTGGGCCTCCTCTGAAAATTGCTTTGTTCCAAGTCGGACATTCCCAGTTAACAAACGTTAAATAAAAATTTTGTAAACAGCATGCAATATCTCAGATTTTGTTCATTCAAATGAGAGCTTTCATATTAGGCTTAGGAGTTCTGTCTGAGTTGCTTGTTTGTTGAGAAATTTAGAAAAACACAAAAATTATGAATATATTAACAAATAGTATATGAACAACAATTAATAGCACTACTGCACTAGACAGAAGCCAAGTATCATTGCAGTTGTATTTCCCATCATGTAAGTTTTAAATAAAATCTTTCAATAACTTGTATATATAGTTTGTTGATTATTAATGTGACTATTACTAGGGAGTTTTAGATGTTTAGTGGTATCAAAGGAAGTAACATCTAAAGGTGTCATTAGGCTTTACAAAGCTGCTTGGACATTAATTGATATTCATCAAAATGCATTCGATCACTTGAAAGAACTATGGTCAAAAGCTCCATTCATGGGAAACTATGATATGATCCAAATCATTGCTTTCTCAGCAGTTGCTGGTAGCTTAGACTTGGAACTGTGCTTCCTTAATGTCACATGGAAGATCGCAGATGAGTAGCATATGTCTCCGGCAGGCTGACACAATCTGAAATCCACTATGCTCAGAGTGCTTAGCATGTCTCTGGGTCTGTAGAAATAAAAAGAAATGCCTCCATAGGCTGAGAGTTTCAGACTGGTGGAAGACCATATGTCACTGGTTCTATATTTAATAGCATGGGCTTTGTCAAGGTTTGTTTGCAATGCCATCAACCTCTGATGTGACTCATGAAGTTCAACCACACTGGAGAATATGCAGCAAGCAAACAACTTCTCATAACAGTCATATTATCTTAGAATCCCTTGAGGAACACTGTGAAAGACATTAACTCATACTGCTATGGATTAGTAAATGGTAGCTGTCACTGGAGACATTACTGGAACTTGATGTAGGTATAGACGCTATAAGAATAACATCATCTGTAAGTTTTGGCCCAGGTAAGAAATCTTAGTGTGGTATTGGGTACCAGACCTTCATTTAAAAACTAGATGTCATGTATGGTCAAGTCATCAGGTCTCCATTTTCAGATCACTGCCTGTAATGGACAACTTTCCACCCACAAGGCCATTCAGTCATTGCTCATTACTTGGTCTATTCCATTCTTGATTTCTTTAACTCACTGTAATTAGGACTATCTAATATTGAATAAAAAACATTTGCATTAGGTTCAGAATGCCAGGCCCGGTTACTTACATGTACATCTAGCTACCAATACATGTCCTTGCATTGTTTTTACAGTTGTACTGTTAGTGCATTTAACCGCACATGAGTTGTACCTCTCCTTCCTCAAGAACAGTCCTAGTAGGCTTTTGTGTTTTGCTCCACTGAAGTTGTTAAAGGTTCCAAAAATGTATCTGCAGACTCCAGGCATAGAATATCTTTCCTATCAGATGCCACACTGTTGGAACATTTTCTACTAGTGTGTGAGGGAGTCCCTAACCCTACCCAGCTTTAAAACATCCTGTAAACCCAATTTTTAGCTTTGGCTTTTGGGTAATGTAATTCACTGTTATTTCAGTTTAATGAGTTCTTACTGTGCATATTGTCCGTTGTGGTTTTGTAGGTTTTACTTATGCTACATATTTATAGTAATGGTAGTTTGTTAAAAAGTACCTTAATAAACTCATCGTGGTTGGTGAAACCCATGCGGGCAGGCAAGAACATGAAGATTTCACACAACAGTATTTTGTGCGAGGCAGAAACCCTAACCAATAAGCCACCCTGCTTTCCTTTGCCTGTAATTCTCTGCTTCACTGGCCTCAGGACTGCCCAAATCTTCATATTTCTATCAAATCTTATGTGAGATTTAAAAGCCAAACAAACCAAATCAAATAAAAGATGCTGGCACATGTTTTGGCACAAGCACTTTATTTGTATTGACTTTTCAATAGGTACTTTTGAAGTATGAGATGCAAGGAAACAGCATAAGGTTCTGAACTGATTTGTTCTAGTTCTTGCTTTAGTCACAATTATTTATATATGTGTGTACATACTAATACACATATACAAATTATCAGTTTCAACTGTTTTTAAGGTAACATAGTTCAAGTTGCAATTTAGTCACTGAAAGGTTAATCAGAGGTTTTTTTCTTTAGCAATCACTCAGCTAGTTTCCCTTTGCCCAGTCAGATGGATTTTACATGCATTTAAATGGTTGTTCTGCATTTTAAGCCTTGTCTGATGAAATTAACACAGTTTTAACGAAAGCTCTCACACGTTTGTTTTTTATTGTTTTTAGTCAACATTAAATTTTTGCTTTTTTGTATTATATTTGTGTCCGATGCTTCTTGGGACTTCACCTGCCAGCATCTTTTATTTTATTTTCTGATGTGTGGTTTATTTTCTTCTTATTAGACATATCCTCTTTTGTATCAATCCTAGTTAAATCTAGGGACACTGTTGAACTGAAAGTGAAAATGGCTCTCTAGATGCATTGCTTTGCTATTTGCTATTACTGGTAAAATGTTCAATTAAAACAGAAAGTTTGTAATTAATCTTTTGGAAGTGAGTGGACAATTCTGTGATCTGACTGTGCAACTGTTTCAGGGAAACTTCAGAAATATGGTAGCAAAAGCCTATAAGACCTCAGAATGCAGATAGGAAAAGTGATGTGTGAGGTTGCTTTATCACAGGAAGCTGCAATGGCAGAGGTAGTGTGTGCAGACTACTTGGAACAGGTGATCCAACAAGTAGAGTAGGAAGTAAAAGAGTACAAATAAAGTGTGGAGACATTAGCAGCAAAATGTGAACACCTTGAATGTGACTAGATATGAGATCATAAGAGTTATTAGCTTAGCCAAAGCAGTGGAAGGCTAAGATCATGTTGTGCTCATGGAGAGGTGGAATAAGGAGAATACAGCTGGTTTTTACTATTTTTGGGCTACCAGGTGGATAGACCTCAAAAGGTGAGCAAGCAGCCATCTATTAATAGGCCAAAGTGCCCTATTGTTATCATGGATGTTTATTGGTACAAAGAATGTCTAGTGTACTAGAAAACACTCAGGAAATTGTTTATTTTGGATGAGATGCTAGTAAAGGTGCTGGCAGACTTTGTATGCATGAGTACATAAGCTGAAAACAAACAGTACCAGTGTTATAGAACTTAAGGAAGGAGGGGACAGCACAGAAAATTGTGTATGTATCCTGCGTTGCTTTGTGGTACTTTGATGGGACAAGTAAACAGGGATGTCACAGTACTGGATGAAAAATATATAACATACACGCACATAGATAGATAGATAGATAGATAGATAGATAGATAGATAGATGGATAGACGGATGGATATGGGTATATGACGCATATGGGAATGTGGCAGAAGTGGTGAATGTTACTGACGTGTGAGAAAGAGGGAAAGTACTTCAGACAAAGAAGAGAGAACATGAATTGGGTGACCAGAAAAAAGAAAGGTTCCAGTGGATCAATTGACAGAAGTGGTATGGAAAGGAAACCCACCCAATGACTAGCCAAATGAAATCTTTTAGCAGGTATGTTTGTTGAGGAGGACTAGGCTGAGTGTACTGTTATGTAGAGGTTACAAACCATGTTTTTTTTTCTCATCTGTGTCTCTTTAATTGAATGTGCATCACCTTCTGATGTCTTTTTGGATAGAGGAACATTTGATGTGGACTAGTCTTCAGAAATCAGGGAGGAAAGTGAGAGATGAGAAATGATGTCAGACAATATGGAGAGTGTGTTGTGCCGTAAACTAGTTACTTAACATTAGTTTGGTATACATTCAGCAACTGAAGGTAAAGGAGACACGTAGCCAAGGATATGGAAATTGTGATTAACATGCTTTTGAAAATGTTGTTATATGGTCTTTTGAAGTGCTGTTATTTGTAATGATGTATAATTATATTACATTGCACTGTCTTTCAGGGGAAATTAAAAGAAGAAAATGGTTTGTATGAACATTGGGTTACAATAAAATGGACAAAATAATGACGTTGACTGACTGGGGTTCTGTATATTTAATAGATGAATGAACAGTATACAGAATGAGAATATGGTGATCACTGTTGGACAAACTATGACAAATATAAGGGCTGTATCATTGCACTGTTACTGTATTATCAAGTGCATATGCAGTTTGGCACAAATGCTTCAGATAATGGCTGCTACATCTGTACACTGTAGTAGTCCATTTGCTTATTATGTAAACCCAAGCAACTGACTTAAGGAGACAGTGCTTCTGGCAGTGAGATGTGTCTATATAGATTGGTGCCCTGCTCTATTTAACAAGCCTATTTTTTATGTGCAATATGAGGGACATACATCTTAATGCTGATGGTTTGATTTAAGGGATTAGATTTATGTATAGTTTGATTAATTGATTGACTGACTGACTGATTGAATGATTGGGTGATGTTTTCTTGTTTGGGCCTGGATGAGGGAAAGACAATATGTACCACGTACCTTGACCTAGCTAAGGCATTTGACACAATCCCTCACTCAGGTATTATACAGAAACTCCCAGTTAGGAATTAACCCCTACATTACCAGATGGGTAGCCAACTGGCTTAATAGGACACATACTGTCAAAGTGGGTGACTGCAACTCTAGCAAAAGACCAGTCACCAATGGCATAGTGCAGGGTTCAGTTCTGGGCCCCTAACCACTTAGAATTTATTTCTCAGAAGTCCAGGCAAACTTGGACAAGCTGTGGCTGACAAAGTTCACTGATGATTGCAAATTGGGAGCAATCACTGAGTCCCCCAACAATGTTAATATACTGCAGGCAGGGTTAACACAGAAAACTTATTGCTGCCAAAGCCATGAATAAAGGCTAAATAAAAAAAAATACATTATTATTCCCTTTGGGAAAGATGAAATCCCTGCTAATTACAGTATAGAGAGCACCCCCACTTAAGAGTCGACCCAGTGGTACGTGATCTGGGTACTCAGGTTGATAGCAGTCTGAACTTTGACCATCACATATCCACAGTAGTAAGGAAATCCTTCTGTGTGGCACATCTTTAAAGACATCGCATCTACATCTAAGGAAGTTATACTTTCCACTATACTCAGGCTCATCAGATCAGTATCTGAGTACAATGCTCCCTTTTGCATGTACCTCACCAGACCCCTGCAACAATTGGAGAAACCACCGAGGTTTCTCACCAAGAAATTACAGGGTCAACAAAACAAGTCTTATGACAAAAGACTGAAAGCCCTTTCTCTGTATTCTGTCTCCTAGAGCTTGCTAAGGGAAGACCTGTGCCTAGCTTAAAGGGCAGTCTCTGACCCAGCTATGATGGAAATGTTACACATTCATAAATCAAACTGCACGATAGTCACTCACTACAGGGATCTTAACCTAGCCTCTGACATGCACAGGTCATGCTGGAGAGATAGATATGTCTCCCAGATACTGCCACTTATCTGGAACAAGCTTCCAATTCAGGTGAAACAGAACCCTGCTTGAAGCACTTGATACACAACTTAAATCAATGGATGGGAGACTGCAAATTCACTCCTGGGGTGGCACTCATATCTCTCCTTGACACAGGAAGTCTGTATTAACCACCACAAACCCTTAGCTTTGCAAACTTCACTCATCTAACCACTGACAATTGGGGCAACTCAGGATAAGTATAGCTAGGCTTGTAAGGGCATTAGAGATATTAGCCTAGTAACTTTCTATGAATCTATGAACCTATAAGTAGTGGACTGATCAAAAATAATTAATTTCAGGCCCAATTTGGATTGCACTGAGACAATAAGAATAATATTACAAGGGCATGGTGATAAAATAATAGAAAGGACAATAGCTTGAAGAACACAGATGTACAATCACAAATTTAAACATTTACATAAACAATGAAAATAGCTGTAATGTGTTGAAAAGTGATTAATAAAGTTATATGCAATAGGATAAAGTGAGAAGAAATTAAGTATCTTTGCATATTTACAGTCACGTGACCAAGTGTGTTTTTTATTTATTTATTTTTTTATTTCTGAATGTAGAAATAACTAAAGGGATTTTGGAGAAGGGTCTATATTATATTTTCAAAAGTTTCAAACATCGAACACCATATGGTCGACACCATATGAGCGATGTTTGAAATTTTGAAAATATAACAAAAAAATAAAAAAAATCTATACTTACCTAAATGCTGTAGCCAGGGGGGTAAGCCCCCCTGTACCCCCCATGTGGGGGGTTGTGGGGGGTTGTGGACCCCACCCCCCTACTTAAATATTCCTACTTCGAGATCGCACTGCATTGAAGTAAAGGGAAAATATTCCCTACGATGATTTCCGTGTTACACGCGTGATGTTTCAACCAATTGGGTTCACTCAATACACGTTCGCCGTTTACAAATTTCGATCACACGATAGGAACCCTTTGGAGAATATGGATAATGGAAAGGAATACTAGAAAATCAGCCTGCATGCTATAAAAGGCATTTCTTAGGATACAGAAATGTTTACTGGCATGCAAATGCCTTAATTCTGAAGGCTTGCATATCATGAAAAGCCCGAACAGTTACTAATATCTTACTGTGGCACTGGATGCAGCACAGAATGTAGACAACAGTCTCACTGGTGAAGATGCAGGCAAATGTGCCAGTTTAGGGTTGCAGCTAATGCAACTTAGCCATGAGCTCTTCTAATGAAATTGTACTGGCACTGGAATAACATAGTAAAGTGATTCAGGGATTCCCTCTACTATTTTGCTTTTTTTTGCAGAAGGAAAACAAACACTCTCTTTTGATGGCATTTGCTCATTCAGCAATACAGAACAATAGAGGCTTATACTGTGACTGCACATAGATGTCGCATAGCCATCTGTGTGTGTGTGTGTGTGTGTGTGTGTGTGTGTGTGTGTGTGTGTGTGTGTCTGAGTGCATCTGTGTGTATAAATAGCTGACTGTGTGTGTGTGTGTGTGTGTGTGTGTGTGTGTGTGTGTGTGTGTGTGTGTGTGTGTGTGTGTGTGTGTGTGTCTGTGATTATGTGTCTCTGTGTGCATGTGTGTGTATAAATAGCTAACAGTGTGTGTGTGTGTGTTTTTGTGTCTTTGTGTATGTGCAAGTGTTGGGGTTACTATTTTACTTTGAAAATAATCTGGCAGTGAGAACATTAGTAAAGTCAAATCTGAAAGTGCATTATTTGATTTAGAGACATAATGATTAGCTGCTTATGAAATGTTTCTTAGTGCAGTTTTACCTTTTCTCTGATTCAGAGATTCCTGCTGTTGTGGTAATTGAGAGACCCACATTACTCAATTAACCCTTATGGCAAAACTCTGTCTGAACCCCATGGATCTTTTTTTTTCTGCTTGACAAGAGATGTTTCTTATTATGACTGGTGTGATAAAATGACATGATTCTTACAAGGTTGTGACTGTTACATGTCATTCGATTTTTAAACTATTTTAAAGGGAAATGCAGTTGCTGGACTAGATGTTTACAATGTCAAAATATAGCAGATATGACGTCTTTTTATAGCAACTGAGAAATGTGATGTTAATAAAGATTTTTAGAAAAAAATAGGTTGAGTTTTATGACTTTCAGCTGCTCTTTAATGGCAATGTACAATTATTTTAAAAGTAGTAGGAGAGAGAAATAATTAAGGAAAAATGTTAAACTTATTGGAGGCATAGTAATAAATCTTTGATGGCTATACTACGATGGAATTTATATGCTGAATAAAGAGTATGGTAATAGGAGTATCGGGCGGTATGCTGACCAAAGAACGTAACAAATGAGAAGTGACAGAGTACATAGAATCTTAGGTAAGGGGTCAATATCTTGGGGATATGTAGGAGAAGTTTGGGCTCCATGATGGGATACTGGGTATATCATCCTTAAAAACAACTAGCAGGCTCTGTCATTCTTTTTCATCAGGGCTGGAGCCTAAGTCAACATTTTGTCTCTACCCAGGGGTATTTTGAACCCAGTCTTTGTAATGCGGTGGGGAGATGCAATAGTTGGGGGAGTCATTTAAGAATAGCCACTGTCTCCAAAACTGCTGGAAGTCCCTAATGTAAGATTCAATTTCCTATACTAAGTCAACTAATTTCATATCAACATACATAATAATAGACACAATATATGAGACCACAGCTTCAACCATGTGCAGAAATGGAGTTTAAATAGATCTTTATGAATCTTTGGTATTCTAAAAATGGTGCCTGTCTTGGGAAATGGAGCCTGAAAAATATGTTTCAAGGAATATAGTCTTCTGGCAACAAATCCACAATTCATCATTTATGCATTTGTAAGCTCTAGTGATGGCATATAGTATAATCTAATATATATATCTATATATATATATATATATATATATATATATATATATGTATATATATATATAATGGCATCTTGTAGTATCATTTAACATGTCATTTATAGCATTAACATATTGATCTCTGTCCTTGAGAACAGTTTTGCTGCCCTTGCTCTTCTTCAGGATGCATCAGTGATTTATAGCTTTAAGCTCCTTCAAGTATGCCTTTCAAAATGAGCTAAAGTAAAATCTCAAATATGTGGCAGTTGCCACCATAACTCTTGTATTTCAGTCGTGGATATTCTGAAAAAATATTTAAAGCTGAAGTCAAAAGAGGATTAAATGTACTGTTTTTAAACATAGCCTTATGGATATTGTTCAGAAGTGCACTCTGCAAAAGAATTGCAAATACAGTTTTCTTTTGTATAGCTTTATGTCTAAAAGATAACAAGACAATTTGATTCTCATTGAGAGAAGAAAAGAAAAGCATTTGCTTGAAATATTTAAGTATATGTCTGACAATCTCATGGTACATGATTAGAATCGGGAAACCCTCTCTCTGCTGGCCATAAATATTCCATCACCCGCTGTTTATATGAAGATTCCAGGATCTGCCTGAATTATAAAATGTCAGACAACTCTGCATTGGTAGAAGAAAAAGTTTGCTCTACCTGGAATGAAACAGAGTGAAATTTAGACCCATTAGTGTCCTCCTTGCCACTTTAAAACCAGAAAGATATCAGTTCCAAGGGAGGAGCTTGCTCTAACAAAATCATTCTCTTAATTATTATTGGTGCCGACAGCAAAGTAAATAGTTTGACTAAATGTTTTGTTTGGAACTGGATAAGTTCTCCCACTGCAATATGCAAATTTATCCATTTTTAACCTTCTTCTTTTCAATTCTGGATTTTTTTTTTGTGCCAGTAAACGTCATGCAATTCATGTTTTAATCACCCCTATGGCCATGAAAATCACTACCAAGTTATGTTTCACTAGAATGGATAACAGTTCTGGTCTAATCTTGCTAAAGAACACAGTTCATTATAAGAAGAGCCAGCTACATCAAAGTTATTAGGGAAATTTGCAAGTTTAAGTCCTTCCAACATTTGTTTACAACTGATGCATATTTTTGCAAAAAAAAAAAAAAAAAACATGCGATTTTATATCACGGATTTGTATTTAAACATTTTGTTTTCTAAGATCATCAATAAAGCTGGTTTAATAATATTAGAATTTTTATTAGTATCCGTAGCAGTGACCATTATGTCAATGATAACACTAAAATTATTACTGATCTTAGTAACAAAAAAAGTCTCATTACTAGTACTTTTTCCTGATGCTTCATTTACATTAACTGTAGTATGCTTACTAGAACTGGCAGTATTAAAATTACCCAGTCTACCCTAAAATTAATTCTGTGATTGTGTCATCAAATTGTGTAACCTCTGACATTTTCCCAGTGCTCAGTTCAAATACTGCAATATATTTAATTGTCCATTGGGGAACATATGTAAATAATGAATGGTCAAATCCAATGTACTACTATCATCCATTGTATTACAGATGCAGAATTAGAATTCATTAGGAAGTCCAAAACAGACTCAGGCTGGCTCCATCATGTAGCAATATCAGCAATGAAAACCAACAACATGCAAAAGTCAGGATGCAGTAGCATTAATGCATCAACCGAGATAATTTGTCTCACTGTTATGTAAGAATTTTTCAGCAGAACGTGTCTATCTTTATCCATCACCAGCACCCACTAACATTTTGGGGCAGATTCAATAAAGCCTATACTAAGTGTGCACCAAGTGTACAGTAAGTGTACATGATATGTATTCAAGAACATTCTTATCAAATTTTTTGTGCTTTCTAGTCACTCAGAAAGATTATATTAAGTGTATATGTAATCTACACTTTGTGGTAACCTGTATGAATACCTGTCAATATTTAAAGCTGCAAGAATATCAGTAGGAAAACTAAAATAAGGAGGAAGAAGGTGTGTGGTATGTCTGTGTTGTCTGTTCACTCGGAACACTGTACACTTAATGTAGGCTTTATTGAATCTGGCTCTTTATCTTTCAAGTAATGTAAACGTAACACTTGTTTTAATTTATTTAAAGAACTTTGTTATTCATCTGATGTCTAATAAATATTATTAGGTCATCAAAATAATAACTGTGCATTCTCATTGTCAAATTCTGAAAAAATATTGGGGGAGTGGCCATGAGGAGCACTGAGAAGCAACATTTCTCTTCAGCTCTGTCTCCAGATTTTCTATTACAGGAATTTTATGAAATAACTATCCTAACTGTGGATATTTTTTAAGTTTTTTATTCCTCTTGATATAAAGTCTAGTATCTAAAAAATGTTTTGAATATTTTAATTTTTCCTGTCAAAATTTCTGTGACACTCTGATCTTCACCAGTTATAAGATGAGCTTCTCTAAAACCACACATCAGGATGCTACCTTAAAAAAGGAAATACAATTTTTGCTGTCTAATATACAAGAACTTGCCAGCAAAATTGACAGAATGGGCTTGAAGCTAGATGATTTCAAGGAGAGATATACACATCAAATGGATACTATACATGAAGACCTAAAATAACAGAAGGAACAAATCTCGGGAATCCAAATGGCTCTTAATGATATGGGCACCAGAATTCAGGAAAGTGAACATAATATTGAATTTCTTTTAAGATAAAATACTCAATTGCTATCAAAGGTAGATGATCTTGAAAACAGATCTTGTCACAATAATTTAAGAATATTTGGATTACCTGATAATATAGAAGAGAATAACATAGAAAAGTTTTTAACATCGTGGTTGCCAGAAATTTTGGAACTTCCTGAAGCACTTTCCTATGGTATTGAAAGGGCACACAGGTCCATGGTATCATCTAAAAATAGCAAAACTAGTTCTACTAAATCTGTAATTGTCAAATTCCTTTCATCTCATGATAAGGAAATAGTACTGAAAACTGCCTGGGCAAAATCATCTATTAAGGTAAAGGACAATATAGTACATTTTGATAATGATTACTCACCAGCAGTAATCTCGAAAAGGAAAGTCTTTTTGCCCTTAATAAAAGAACTTAAAAAGAACCAAATAAAATCTTGCTTATTATTTCCAGCAAGGTTAAAAATCTTTCACCAGAATGCAACTAGCATTTCTGAGGACTTAGTCACAGCTCTTTCTTTTGTTAAAACAAGTAAACATTTGCACAAACTTGAAGACATTGAATGGGATACTGCTAGTCTAAAGAGGTTGCCAGGAAATGGAACATGGAAAACCTTTGAACATAAGAAGAAACTTAGAAAATAACTAACATCAAAGGCTTATCTTTTTATTTGCCTCCTTTCCACATGTAAGTGACCCAAAAAAGGCAGGGGAGATGAAACTGGATCAACAGGTAAGATCTGTGAACTTTTTGTTCGCAGATAATTTATTACTGCCTTCTATAGTGCTGTTGGTGATGGTATAGTTTTATATTTAGTTACTGCATTTTAAATTAAATGATTAATAGTACTTTTTCTCATACTATAAGTAGTTAAATAAAACTGGTTGAATGTTGTATTTGTGATAAAGATTAGTAGTTTACTTTAATTGATTTTAGTAATATTGGTTTATTTTTTCATAGTATATGTAGTTAAATAAAAATGCTTGGTAGAATGTTATGTCTATGATGATGATTAGTTGTTGCTTTTAACTATATTACTTAGTGCTTATAGAACTGTTGCCTCTTCTTTGCTTTATTACACAATCCGGTTTGTGAATAGTAAATGTAGCCCTTTGTGGGGAGATTGATGAGATGTTGAGATGGTTATGTTGTGTAGTGCTGAGGTTAGTTGTCTTATTTTGGTGTTTAATATTATTAATAGTTTTTTTCTTTGGTGGTTTAATGTGGTCTGTATGCTTCTGTGTACCCCTTTGCCAGTTTATGGTTATGCTTATATAACATTACTTGAATGATAAATACTGTTTTTTGTGGCATGATTTCATTAATTCTAAAAGCGTTGCTTAACTTGTGGTTGCTTTGGTAAGCTTTAGATCTTGCTATGGCAACGCTCAGTTTGGGGACAGCTTTGCTGTCATTTTTTTCAGTCAACAGTTATACAGCAAGCTCCAAACTTTAAATTAAAGCTAAATGAGTTTACACACACAGTTTCCCACTGAAAATGATAAAAGTTGTCTCCAGAGCTCGAGAATAACTCCACGAGCTGCCTGTTGAGCCGAGGTGTCCGTTTTTCACATCATCATGCTGTTTTTGAAGCTTAATTGAACTCTATACTGGTCTGCTGCTAGATAGCGATATTGGATCATTTAAGCACCCAGAAAGCATACAGCACATGCTTACAAGTCTGTGAAAGGCAAGACTTTAAGAAATTTTGTTTCAAATTAAAAAGACAGTTATAAAATAGTCTGTAAACTTGTTTTTACCTTATGTAAACTGTGCAAAGTAGCTTTCTTTTAACAGTTTATTTTTAAAAACCATATTCAATACATTTAGTCTCTCTAATTCCTGAACATAAGGAATTTAGTTGGGAATACTGCATGTATTCAAATCACAATATTTTCTATCCTGTCAACTATAGGCTGATTAATGCTTTAATGTACGGTTGGCTTTTAGGAAATGTAATTCTTTATAAACAAAGTAAAAACAACCCTGAATGTTACATAAGCAACTAGAAATATGATAGTTCCAATAAGACAATGGCAAATACACATTTTTTTGCAGTAAGACTACTAATAGTAGATAATGTGTAATAGCTTAGTGAGATATGGTCCTTAGGGCTACATCTAAATTGTACCATCTGGTTACAGATATTTGATTTATTAACACTCATATTATCATTTATTTGTAACACAGCTAGCCAGACGTACAATAGGTTTTGATATCTGAATACATACCCTTCACATAATTTACAGAATAATCAGTTTTCATTTAGTTTATAGGAAAATATACTATTTATCAAATCCAAATAAAACTACTCTAACATGTACATAATTGTACATGATTTAAACTGTATTTTTCAACTTACAGATGATAATAACTTTCTTGGGAGAAAGAGAGACCTGTTATGTGTATGTAAGGTAAATGGGGTATATTATAGTTTAATGACAGTACTAAAATATAACAAAGAGAAAGGCTGACTATTTATATTATCACCTGTAAGTTAGTTCTGATAAGTTTACTTTGTAAATCCCCTTTTGTTTCTTGGAACAGCAATACTCTCATTTATTTGACTTTAAATAGATTTTTAGTTATTAAATGCACTTGTTAACACAGCATTGTCAGTTATATTACAGTTTATTTGGACAAGTTCTGAGCACAGACTAATTTTATAAGTAATAATTATGTATAAAAAGTAAGCGTTCTGATAATGAGAATAAACAATTACAATTGGAAAGAACATATTAACATATAGATTACATTCTTAAACTATACATAGACACTCCTAATTACAGCAGATGAATATTGTAACCTCAGACACAGTATTGCCAATGCTACTACTGGTTTTTAAAGCTTGTGTCTGAATGGTTGCCTTTTAAATTATCTTGTCATACAATAGTTACACTCCCCATCAATAAAACAGTAGTCATGAATCATTAAATCTTTCATGATATAGCTAAAGGAAGTAATTTTATTGCAAGGAATGAATTAAATACAAGTACTTGAGCTAACATACACACTTTTTTGTGTGTTGTACAGACGTCAGGTTTGTAGCTACTGAATTCCAATTTGTATTATTTTTTTGCTACATGATGTGTTATGTATACAACATAAATATAAACAGAACCATTTTTTTTTTTGCAGTATTATACCCAGGTACACACAGTTGATTATTATTTTATTAGTAGTTATACTGATGTTTGCTAATATGTTAACATTTATAAAATGTTAGATATGGTTGTAAAGATTTGTTATTATATATCTTACAAAGTGATTTTTATGTGATTATTCTATATATTATTAACATGAATAAGAATTTAAAATTGTTTATTCAGAGTAGATATTTCTCAGACAGACACTGATTAGATGTTGCTACTGTACAGAGGGTTAATTTGAGTTACTATATGTCACTCGAATTAGGATTATTATACTCCAGAGGGGTTAAGGGTGGTTATGAAGTTATCAGTTTAAGTTACAATAGCTTATTATTAGCTTTCTTGGCATTTTACACAATTCGTAAAAGAGTAATTCTCAAAAGTCTACTTTATTTGATGTTTCCACATTACTTTAACAATAATGTATCTCTAGGTATTCCTTTTAATTACATTAATAATCTATGGCTTTGGACAAAATATTTCTCTTTCAACTCCATACTATTGAATTACTTCATTAAAGTGCATTTCAATTAACATTAATGGATTAAATAATCCAAATAAGAGGGGAAGTTTTGTTAAATATCTCAAACTGCATAAAGTTCAATTATTATTTTATAAGAAACCCATTTGAAAACAGAGGATGTACTTAGATTAGATATTAAATCATATTCAGGGTTAGCTAGCTCAGAACATTCTCAAAAGAAAAGAGGAGTAGCTATCCTATGGAACAACTCATTACCTAAACCAAAAAATGATTAATACATATAAAGATAATAAAGGAATGTTTTGTCTAATTGCTATTCATTTTAATAACAAAATATACACCTTAGTAAATCTATACTGGATTTCAGGAATAGGCACTGATATGGTAAAACAAAATTTTGATCATATAGTACAACTTTCTAAGAGATATATAATATTAGTTGGTGATTTTAATTATATTTTAGACAATAAAGAGTCAACATCACATGACAAAAGAAGAATTACAGCTTCAGCCAAATTGTTGAATGATTTTTTGGAAACTTATTTCTTGAAAGATATACATACCTTTGCTGATTCTGATTCCTTATACTTTTTTTTTTCAAATAGACATAATACACATTCAAAGATAGAGTTTTGTTTTCTAATAATTTAGTAGATTCTTTAATTAATACCAAGGTGATTACATGTCCATTATCTGATCACAATTCAATAATTTTCGAATTTTAGTCACCCCAATCCGTAATGTTCATATAAGTAGAATACCTGCCTATATAACTAAATTGAAAGATTTTAAAGATGTTATAACATCAGCAATCCAGAATTTTATTGAACAAAACAATATAAATAATATTTCTGAAATCTTTGTATGGGATGCCTTAAAAGTCTACCTCTATGGCAGAATTATAAATTGGTATAACAAAAAAAAAGGAAAAGTTGGGATGAGCAGTTCATAGAAATACAAATAACATATATTCTTTGAAACTTATCCAAGAAAAAGATACTAAAAAATGATATTAAAAAAGAAATAAACTCATTGAATACTAAGTATATGGAAATACTGAATCATAAAACTATGATTATTTTAGAAAAAAAATTAAGTCTTAAACTTCTCCACCAATCCTAGATCTCTGAATTTATTGGCTAATAAAACTAAATAAATTAACAAATTCAATCATATAAATGAAATATTCTCTCCTAAAAAGAAAAAGACAGTTTCAGGTATACAGAATATCTTAACTGAATTTAGAGAATTTTTTTGCAAACATTAACCAAAAGTCTAAGATAATAGATTCTAACCAATATAGCAAAGCTTTTATTAATAAATATACAAAAAAGACTATCTAGTGAACAAGTTACTATTATTGACAAACCCATTTCCTTCAAAGATGTACAATCCCAGATTACTAAATTAAAACCAAATAAAGCACCAGAAAATGATATCATCCCAGAGGTTTATAAATTATTACCGGCTGATGCCTTAAAACTGCTTCATAAAGTATACAATATTTCCCAAAATGACAATCTAATACCTCCCTCATGGAAATATGCTTTTATCTCCCCAATCCTCAAAACTGATAAGGACCCTGTTAAATGTTCATCTTATAGGTGTATTTCCTTATTAAACTTTGATTACAAAATGTTTGTCAGTTTATGCAGACAGACTTAACCTTTTTTTGCCCACATTAGTCAATGAAGATCAAACAGGATTCATAGCAAACAGAAATTCTTATGACAATATCAAAATAATTTTGTCCTTAATTGAATCAGTTAAATACTTAAAAAAATAGTAAAAAAGAAGGAGAAGCCCAGTTATGAATTATAGGAGTAAACACACCAAGGCAAATGTTCAGAAAAAACATAAACTCCTAATACTGCTAAAACCACACTGAAGGAGCAAAAAAACACTGTAAAATCCAGCATAAATCTAATGCTCTTTATTGTAGGAAAGCACTTTTGCAACCATCCTCAGACCAAAAAACAGCTTAACATTAATCAGTCTTGACATAAACTGTGCTTTTGATTCCGTTAATTGGAACTATTTATTTCTACTTTTGGAGGAACTAAACTTCTCTAATAGTTTCATAAATCTAATTACAAGTTTATATTAAGGTAGCCAAGCATACATTAAAATATGTAAAAATATATCCCAAAATATACAAATAATCAAAAGAACAAAGCAAGGGTGTCCTTTATCTCCTTTACTATTTACATTGATTATGGAACCTTGGGATAATCTGATAAGATATGATGAAAACATTGAAGGTTATAGCTTGAGTTCTAATGATGTTTCCAAATTACAAATGTTTGTGGATGGCATACTTATTACTCTAGGTGGAAATAATGCATCTATTCATGCTCTTTCTAAAAATGCTGAATATTTTCAAAATAAGTCAGGCTTATCCTTTAATAACAACAAAACTAAAATCTTGACAACTAGCCCTAA
This sequence comes from Protopterus annectens, assembly GCF_019279795.1. Taxonomy (NCBI): domain Eukaryota; kingdom Metazoa; phylum Chordata; order Ceratodontiformes; family Protopteridae; genus Protopterus; species Protopterus annectens. The sequence goes on from NC_056745.1 coordinate 957,942,123, forward strand.
AAAGCCAGAATTACTAGATGTCTATAAAAAATACCAAGCACAGCCTAATGAACTACTTTATCTAGGCATTGTAATTGATAAAAACATAAAATATATAATTCAAATCAATATTGGCAAATAGGAAATCTCATTAAAACTGAAATAAAATCCAATGGATGAAAAACTTTTAATTATTAAAATTATTTTATTATCTAAAATTCTCTATATTATCTAATCAATCTCTTTACCCCCTTCTAGTTCTTTAATTAAGAAATTTAATTCTATGATGCATAATTTTTATGGTTCACTATAAGACCTAGAATAGCCTTATCTTATCACATGAAAAAATGGGAAATGGGGGTATAGCTTTGCCTAATTTGGAAATCTACTCAATTTCTGCAATGGATAAATTTATATCTCTTCTTATAGATATTAAACACACTGCTAAATGGAAGGACATTCTAGAAATATCAATAAGTGATGCATTAAAGAATAATAAAACACAGAAATTAATGTTGTTTAATAACTGCTTTATCTGGATATTAAAATATTATTTTTCCACTTATTCTTCTCAGAATTTTAGAACAAATTATTATATAATTCTTCTTTTGAGATAATTTAGAAACTATATAAGTTCAGTTTGTATAAAAAATGGTTATTTCTCCTATTCCCTATAGCCTACACACAAGGTGCTATGTTTTCTTCTGATTTTATGAAAATGTATTATTTTCAACAAAAAACTTAATTTTTTTGGTCACAAATGATATCTAATAATGACCTGAAATCCATTAACTTACTGAAGAATGAACATGATTTTGACACAACATCTTGGTTGGATCTACACGAAAGTAGAAAATATGTATCTAATAAACTTGACTTTATGACTTTATCAACTAAAACTTCAGTTCCTAAATTAATTCAGTATATGGTGCTGTCTATAAATCATAAATCACCAACTAAAAACATTTTATCTCACTTATATAAGACAATTAAACTAGATCTAGATAATATATCAGATAATTATTGGAATTATTTCTCTTTAATAATCATCCCCCAACAGAGAAAGATAAATTACATATATTACAATCTGGTAGTCTAACCACTTCTTCATTAAGATGGAAACTTTTCACATGGAGATATTTGCTTAGATCTTTTATAACCCCACTTTCTTTAAGCAAATTTAATAAGAAAAGTGTTAACTGCTGGAGGTGCAATAATGCAGTTAATGCTGCTTGGGCTCATATGGTATTTGATTGTGCAGAATTAAATAATTTCTGGAAAGAAATTAATCACTTTTTACAAGCAATTTTCACAGATAATTTTTTACTCTCAAAATCTTTAGTTTTGTTTAACATTCCTGTTACTAATTGTATTACAGAAACTAATCAGCCTCAGTAGTCAGAAAAATGGTTACAAGAAAATGGAAGTCTAAATCTTCTCCCTCAGTAAATGAATTCAAAAATCTACTTTTTGAAGTATGTAATTTAGAGATATTGACCAAAAGAGCAAGATCCTCTAGGAATACTGCTGTAAATAATATGTGGAAGAAAGTTTATGATTTGTTAGATACATAATTTAATAGTAATGTATCAATATGTATATGAATTTTAATTTGCTAATATGTATTTGTGGAAAGTGTCATTGTATATAGTTTAAATGTGTTTGTTTTTTTCTTCACTGTCATTAGTAAGCATATTCAAAATTGTACATAACTCAAGATAATGTTTGTTTTATCTATTTCAATTCAATAAAGTTGTTTTAAAACAATTCTGAAAAAATACTTAATGTAGAAAGTAAAGGGGGTATTTAAAAAGAACCATTTCTAGTGAACATGCTTGTATAAATTTGTCTCACTCAATGTTTGCCATCATAAGGAAGGAAGTTCAAAATAAGCTTTTTAGTATAAAGTCTCCTTATTGTTGAAGTTTTGACTAGATTGGAAGATGCATTTTTACTATAAAAATATGCTGTTGATTCTGATTATAGAGAGGTAACTTTAAAGCAAATAGGATATAAAAAAGACTGATGGAAATCTGTTAGACCACAAGCACAAACCTTTATTGATTTTGATATTTGCTTTATTTATTTGTTTGTTTACTTTTGCTTGCTTATCTTTTCTGCATCCCAGGATAAGTGTTACTTTTGGAATTCCTAAAATGCATTAACATTTGTGAAATCCCATCAGTTTTTCCTGGTTTACTATGGTTTATGCGAACAAATGTTGTGCACAAAACATAAATGGATGGGATAGTCAAACACACTTATGCAAAAGCAGTGGTTAATAGGGGCATTGTTTTTGTAAAACCACAATACACTCTGGTATTATATTTACTGATAGATAAAAACTTTTTATTTGACACTTAGTATTACAAGCAAATAAACAGAGTTGCTAAGGGTTCCACTATGCCCACTGCTTTCACTAATTTGGTATTGGCACAATTTGAGTGTGAATCTTTATATAAAATATAATTATTTAATTGAGTGATTTTATATAAACATTTTAATGATAACTTGATTTTTTAACAGAATAGATTTTTGATTGAGTTTGATATGTTTTATGACATGAGAAACAGTATGGACTATTTAGCATTTACATGCACTTTCTCCTAATATTTCTCCAAATACTTTTTTTATTTAGACATTCATCAGGAGTGCAAAAAGATAGATAAATGTCTGAGGGAACTCAAGCTTAATAACAGTTACTTATATAGTACCTATTGTATGCTGAAATCCAAAGTAAAAAGAACTGCACACAATGGAGGACGAATAGGTTTTCACACCACACTTTAATGAACAATCAAATTGAGTGCTTTTGTCCCTGACAAACTGGGGACTTCAACGGAATCTTGGAGCTTTACTTCCTAGACATCCATTGCAAATCTGTCTTGCTCATCTGGACTCTTATAGCACTTTTGGGAAGATCATTCAGTCCCAAGGTAGCCAGGTCTATGCACCTTCCGATTGCCATGTTCTTTTAATTCTTTTTTTTTCTGCCATGCTACAACCTTCACACTACTGTTTCTTTTAGAGGTTCATAGGTAGCTACTAGGCTATCGGCCCAAAGGCCTAAGTAAGCCTAGCCAACAAGGTTCCCTGGCTTATGCCACCCAAGAAAGTAAATTTCCTGTACCCCTGTCAAGCAGAGCCACAGAAGTGATCCCTGAGTACATTTCCTATTTCCCATCCATTCATCAAGATTTTTCTTGAAGAGTGCTAATGAGGAACTTTGCTTGACATAGATGGGTAGCTTGCTCCAGAGTATAGGAAGTCTCTGGACAGGAATCTATCCCTTCAGCATGTTCTGTTTATTGTGGTGACAAGTTTTAGGTCCCTAGAGCATGTAGCTCTGAGGGATTGAGATTTTTTTAGGTGTAGCATGTCCAACAGCTCTGGGTTTAACATAGCTTTATATGTTAGGCAGAGATCTCCTCAGAGTAGGCGATATGCTACAGAGTAAAGCTGGAGTTTTTTGAGACAGTCATTGTAGGGCATCTGTTTGAGGCCAGTAATCTTCTTTGTGAGGTACTTCTGTGGCCTTTTCAAGCTGCTGCAGATGTCTTGTGAGGTACATTCCAAAAGGGGCGTTGTAGTCTATAATGGGTCTAATGAGTGTTGAGTAGAGGGGAACAATGACCTTTTTTTCCTGGAAGAGAACCCTTTTGTGATAAGGTGTGCCACATACAAGGATTTCCTGACTACAGTGGCGATGTGATTATCAAAGGAGAAACTACTGTCCACCTGGGTCCCAAGGTCTCTTATCACACATTTGGCATTAAGTAGACTGCTGTTTATGTGGTAGTTCATGGGTACAGAGTTTTTACCAAAGGGTATGACAATGTATGTTTTGGAATTGAGCTTGAGGCCATGCCTCTGACACCAGGCACCTGTCTCAGTGAGGCCCTTCTGTAGGATGTCCACATCATTTGGGGACTCTACTATGGCTCCTAGTTTGCAGTCATCTGCAAACTTCATTAGCCAGAGGCCTTCTGTGTTAGCCTATACTTCAGAGAAGTAGATACCAAACAGGAGAGGTCCCAGGACTGAACCCTGTGGTACTCCATTTGTCACTGGTTTGAAGTTAGATTTGGAGTCTGCAACTTTTAAAGTGTAGGGTCTGTCAGTGAGCCAGTTGGCAACCTATCTTGTGATGTAGGGATCGATACCTAGTTGAGTGAGTTTAGCTATAATTCTAGAATGGGGGATAGTGTTGAAAGCCTTGGCGAGGTCAAGATATGCTGTGTGAACCATCTTACCCTCGTTTACGGCTTTGGTGACTGCCTCAAAGAAGTCGATCAGATTCAGAAAGCATGATCTGCCTTTCACAAACCTGAACTAGGTTGGGTCCAGAGTTTGGAGATTACCAATGTCTTTGTTTATGAGTTCTATGATGATACATTCCATGGTCATGCAGACCAGGCTTGTCAGGCTAATAGGGCAATAGCTCCCAGGATCAGTTTTGTCTCCCCCTTTGTGGAGTGGGATAATTGTTGCTGTGCGCCATTCAGTGAGCACAAAGCCTGACGTGAGACTATGATTGAACATGGTGCTTAGGTGGGGAGCCAGTTTATTCTGAAGTTCATGTAAAATGCAGCCTGGGATGTTGTCCAGTCCCATGGATGCTGTGATTTTGGCTTTAGAGCGTGCAGCTTTTACCTGCATAGATGTGGTTACAGGGACTCTGCATTCTTCCTGTATAGATATGGGCCCTTTAGGGGGTGAGAGGAGGTAAAGTTAGCACTGAAACTTTTTAGGGGGTGAGAAGGGGGTAAAGTTAGCATTGAACCTATCTGCCAGGATGTTGGCAATATCACTTGGTTCTGTAATTTTTGTGCCATTGTGCTGTACCTCAGATCAGATCTGGGTGTTGCCATTCAGATTTTTGACATAGCTATAGAATGCTTTGTGGTTGCCCTTAAAATTAGTGGCAATTTTGTTTTCATAGCTAGCTGTGGAGGATCCTATAAGGGATCTCAGCTTCTTACTGAGGCTGACCTGGGAGCTTCTCCACTCATGGGATTTTACTCTCTTTTGCAACAGTTTCTTCCTTCTGTTGTAGAGTTTGTTTATGGAAAGGGACCACCAGATTGGCTTCCTTTTTTTGGAGGATAGCGTCTTGGTTCTGTTTGGCTAGCACGATCCATGTATTCATGTAAGTGATTATAGAGTGCATTTGTGTAGGATTCAGCAGTCATAACTGTATTGTCCAGCTGCATGGGTGTCATGAAGTTCGCCATTTCTGCCTTAAGAAGCATGAAGTTGGCTTTGGAGAAATTTTTTTAACCGTTGTTTCCTTAATGGTGGGTGGGGGCGGGATGAGGATATCTAGGGTGATTAGCTTTTGGTCAGATCTGACCAACGAGGAGTTGATTTCAGGTGTCAACACCGGTCACTAATGTTGGTAATGACTAGGTCTAGGATATTGTTGCCCCTGGTGGGGATGTGGATAAGTTAATCCAGGGCATTGGAATTTATGAATTCCAGAAAGTGTTGAGCAAAGGAGTTGGTACATGAGTAGTTTTGCCAGTTAATGGTGGGGTAGTTGAAATCGCCCATTATTAGGATGTTTGGTTTAACCCTAATATTTTCCAGTATATCAAGAAAAGAGGAGTGAGAATCCTGGGGCATAGTGGGGGATTTGTAGCAAGCTACAGTTTGGATTGCAGTTTTCCCAGAGTTAGTTGCACTTGGATAACCTTGGATGCATTATGCTGTGCAGCTAGCCTGGAGGTGTGGATATACTTAATGAATATGGACACACCTCCACCTTTTTTGTTCTGGTCCAGGTTAGATGGCCGAAAAGTGTGGTATGAGTTATAGCCTGGTAATACAGGGGTGCTCTCTAGAGCCTTGAACCAGATCTCTGTCACTGCACATATATCGATGTTCTCCATTTTAAGGAGTGCCTCGAGTGAGTGCATTTTGAGATTTAGACTTCTAGCATTGAGTAGCATTACCCTCAGTTTTTGCTTGCCTGTTCCTGTTATGGTGATGAATTTGTCATTTGAACCTTGCCTAAAAAAGGCACTATTGGGGTGGCAAGATCCTTAGCCAGTATCCAGAATCCCAGGGGTGACAAGTGCAGGCCATCTCTGGCAAAGCATCGTGGTCTGTCAACCATGTCATCCCAGGCAGACAGATACTGGATCCCCTTAGAATGACACCAGAAGCTTAGCCAATTGATGAAGTCAATCATTTTGTCCTTGGACTGCGGTATCATTCCAGGCAATGGCAGGATGCTACTCAGGGCTAGGTTCATACTTGCCTGGGTTACAAGATCGAAGAACTCTTCCATGTCTCTTTTCATGTAGTCCAGGGAGGTACATCTCAGGTCATTCACACCAACATGGACAATGACGGAGTCATATTTGTACTTGCTGTGGAGTGACATGAGTGGGTGGGTTATGTGGCAGATCCTGGCACCGGACAGGCAGCTGGCAGTAACCTTCTCCTTGTTTAGCCTGGTGAGTGGGACATCAGTGTGCTTGACTACAGTCAACTATGACTAGTGTGTTGTGTACATTGGTATGCCTTATGGGCTGTGGTTGAGTGGCACACTGAGTCTGTGGGCTATGTGTCATTTGGGTTGTGTTGGGAGGTGGAGGTTGCTTGCGTTTCTGCTTTGGAGGTCTCTGTTGCTTGAGCAGATTATTATTGAGAGCCTCTGCAAATGTTTTTGTGTTTTTATGTGTGGATTTTTGTGGTGTAGGTTTAGTGGGAATATGTGATGAGTGTGGTGTGGTCCAAGTGTTTATCTTCTCCTCTTGACTGTCAAGTTCAGTCTTGGTTGGAAAGAGCTTTACCTCCAGTTTGGCTAGATAAGTGCATCTCTCACAGGTTGTGGTTTTGGGTGGTAGGAGGAGAGGGTTGTCTGTGTACATGAGGCTATTGCTACATTGCCTCAAGATGACCAGATTCATCAGATAGACAGGAGAGAACACTGGGAGCTCTACTTTGGACATGGCCGAATAAAATACTACTTTCCTCTAGACAAGTGAGGAAAGTGAGTATAAGAGCTGTATTTCTCTAAGCAAGTGAGGAAAGTAAGTACAAAACTGTTTTCCTCTAGGTAAAGAGAAAGGTTGAGTGCTGTAATAATTTGTAGCTTATTTAGTGCTAACAAGTTCTGAACAAGTGCTGAGCATGAATAAGCAAATTCAAGTGCTAAAACTAAGAATCTGTACCTGGAGCTTGTGGTAGATAGGCTGCTTAACCACTCCCACTGATAAGCTAGAAAGCTTCCCTCCAACACAGAAAGGCTTGGGGGCCTCAGAAGCTTAAAAACAGTCCTGAATACAGAAAATCTGTATCTGGACTAGACTAGTTGCCAGAAAGGTGGGAAACAAGCGCAAACATGGGCTTTTAAACCAGAAAGTTGAAAGAGATGGAAAAACTGCCAATAATTCTTGTATCATAGCAATGGTTCAGACAATGGGGGAGAGCTCCTTTTTCATGCCAACAACTTTGTCTACTTAATGCGTCTTCTGTAGAGTGTATCTCCCACATGTTCATTGGAAGTAATGTATTTTCCTAATGGTTAAGGAGCAGAACAAAATAAGGATCATGCTGCTAAATGCTAGGAGCTTAAACCAAAAACTGCACTCGCTGGAAACACTTCTATCACTAGAAGATGTAGATGTCTTATGCAGTCGCAGAAACCTGGTTCAAGGCCTCATAGAGTACCCTGACCTTGCAAGGCTATAATGCCTTCTATACCTTTAGACCGCAAAATTAATGTGTGAAAACCAAAGGAGGCAATGTTTCAGTCTATATTACAGATAAATTCACCTCCCATCTAATTAGACTGGACAACTCCATGGAGCTACTCCAGATCCAGGTTATGGTGGGTAAGACCCCCATTTGAGTCATAGCCAGTTGTAGATCTCCATCCATGGGTCATGATGCCTACAAAGTCTATCAAACTGGAGACAATCCAACCGAACACACTGGTTATGGGGGATTTTAATTATCCCACCTTCAACTGGGAAACCTATGCAAGCCTAACTCGCTAGCACAAAAGTTCTTTGACTTTGTTAATTCAAATTCCCTGTAACAAATTGTCCATACCCTCACAAGGGGAACAAATATTCTGGCTCTGGTCCTCACCAACAAGTCAAACAGATGCACTGCTGCAACTGTTGGTCCCTCATTAGTTAAAACTGACCACAAAGCAGTCACCTTCGAGCTGCCACTAACACCAGAATTCACAAAGGGTGAAATTAGACTAAATAACTTCACCAAGGCAAACTATGCCCTCCTAGGTGAAGGTATAAATGCATTCAAAGCCCATCCCAAGCTGGAAGTTGTAACTATGCTGAAGCTTACACTAAAGCCCTATACAATCTATTGCATAAGTATACAAATTTGTCTGTACCAGAAAGAATCAAAGCCAGAACCCGAAGTAAAAACAAGCTGCCATGATGAACATTCAGCATCAACAAACTTTACAATAAAAGCAAAAAGTTGCTGTCCAAGAAAACAAAGACAATGCCCCAACAATGCAAAACACCCTACTCAGCCTCAACAGGCAAATAAGACAACTTTTCAAATATTCCAAGGGCTCCTATGAGAGAAACTTAGCAAGTACAGCCAAGGATAACCATAAAGCCTTTTACAGCTATGTATGTAGCCTAAAGGGTAAGACCCAAGCATGTGCAGAACTAGTGGCCAATGGTATCACACACACACTGACCCCGCAGAGGCAGCAAACCTACTATAGGATAGGTTTGGTAAAAATTTCACTCTCTTATCCCCTCCTAACTTACAACAAACCTTCCGCCAACCCCCCGACCTAACATATCTGAAGAGCAGTTCCTCAAAACCTTGTCCAAGGCAAAAAACACAGCCTCTATGGGACCAGATGACATCCCAGGCTGTCTTCTAAACAGGCTAAAACATGGATTAGCATCACCAATAAGTACCCTTTTCAATCATAACCTAACTACAGGTTTTGTTCCTGCGGAATGGAGAACAGCAACAGTTATTTCCATCCACAAAGGTGGTCTAGCAACAGACCCAGGGAATTATAGACCCATAAGCATGACCAGCCTCATCTGTGAGGCCATGGAACATATGATTATGGACCTCATAAATAAAGACATAGGTGATCTCTAAACCCTGTATCCTAGCCAGTTTGGCTTCATGAAGAGCAGATCCTGCCTGTTAAATCTGGTGGATTTCTTTGGAAATGTGACTAAGGCCATTGACGAGGGCAAAACTGGGCACACAGCATACCTGGACCTGGCAAAGGCTTTTGGCACAATCCTGCATTCAGGCATTACCAATAAAACTAGAAAAATGAATGTAAACCCCTTCATTGTAAGATGGGTTGCCAACTGACTCACAAACTGGACACACACTATCAAAGTAGATGACTCCACATCAACCAGCAGACCTGTTGCCAGTGGGATGCCACAGGGGTCAATGCTGGGCCCCCTGCTGTTTGGTATATACTTCTCAGAAGTTCAGTTCAAAACTAAGGGGTTGTGGCTTACCAAGTTTGCAGACAACTGCAAACTAGGTGCAATCACTGAATCCCCAAATGATGTCAGTATACTCCTGGAAGGTCTCATGCAGACCAACGACTGGTGTATTAGTCACGGTCTCAAACTGAATGCAAAGAAATGTATCATCATTCTCTTCAGCACAATGTCCCCTCACACCATCAAATAACAACAATACCCTAAGTGCCCATGAAGTGGTAAGGGATCTGGAATCACAAGTTGACTGCGACTTTAACTTTGACCACCATGTGTCTACTGTAGTAAGGAAAGATTTCTACATAACACACTTGATTAGTAAATGCATTGCCTCAAGAGCAAAAGAAGTTATAATCCACCCTATACTTGGCACTTATCCAGCCCATAAATTGAGTATAATGCCTCATTTGGCACCGTACTAAGCACCTGCAGCAATTAGAGAGACCTCAGAGGTTTCTAACAAAGAAGATCAAGCAGCTCCAGCATATGCCTTACACAGACCAACTAAAGTCCCTGCCACTATACTACGTATTGTATAGACTTTTTAAGGGAGACTTATGCCTGGCCTACCAAGCAATCCAAGACCTAAACTTAATGAACTTGCTGCATATCTGTAAATCAAACAGGACTAAGGCTACCCATTATAGGGACCTAAATATGCCTGCAACTTAAATAGGACATGCTGCAGGTACAGATTTATCTCCCAGTGATTGCTGTGACTTTAGAACAGGCTACCAATTCATTTAAAACAGAGCACCACTAAGTGCAGTCTTGGATATTGGCTAGCATTTCTATCGTATTATATTGGGATGAAATGGCTAGGCTTAAAATGACAAAAATGCAGAATTAAAATTATCCTCAGACCACCAGACTAAAAACAAGTATAATTTATTTTCCAAAGGATGTTAGCACTTTCAGGTACAAGACCCTTCTTCAGACATAAAACACAGATCAGCTCACTTGATATTTAAATACAAACACACCAATCAAATTTTAAAACCAATAAAACAATTAAAAATCAATTGTTCTGAATGTAAGGTCTATGCCTGCACAAGATAGGTCTTAAAGGCACCACACCATTGAGTCCCAGGTGTCTGTTAGCCCCCAGTTCAATGATCCACCTTGTTTCACTATATTTGTCTAACTAGATATACTACCCTTCCTGCCATCACCATTTATCTGTTGTAATAATTGAAATAAAAAGCAGTGACCTGAGTATTTCTCTATATGTAGGGAAAGTGCATCTCTCTTATCCTTCAGTCTAACAGCTGACAGATGCCTCAGAATCCTGTCTTCTTTCACATTGCATGATTTCTACAATAAATACTCATAAAATATGCCTGTAATTTATATCTGTAGAAACAACTGCAGGCACACCTCTTAGGAGAGCTCAAAAATGGACAGGAAATAAATAGAGAAAGCACTGACTTTGGGTAATGTGCATTATGTCAAAGTAATGTAACTGCACCTGAGAGAACAGAGACAATGGCACCCAATGTGTTACATTATCAATTAGCAATTCTATCAGCACAGATATGAAGCTTAAGATGCAGTGGTGTAAATGTTCCATTCTGCAGCTCTGGGATTGAATGTTGTATATATAATGAATATTATGTTCTCCCTCTCCATTGCTTATTTTCTTAACCCCAGTGGTGGGGGGTAACAGCCAGACCCATGGCCATTTCCATCCATGACAGGGGTGAGATCCCTAACATTTCATTTATTCAGCATGGAGGTAGATGAATATGGTACTGCAGTATTGTGCATTTTTGTGAAAAAAAGTTTGAATACATTACTGTGGCTACTAAGTGCAAACATTTTGTGTGAAACAAAGTTGAAATATGTTGCTGTACCAACAATTATTATTATTATTACTTTGCTACCTTTAATTGTCTAGACAGGATATGGTTGAAAACAAATGATCATTAGCATAGTGCTATAAAAAGTAGCATTGCTTATATTAATGGTTTAAATTCTTGGGGTCATATGTTAAATACTGGAAATTTAGTTTTGTATATAAAATGGGAAAAATTTTAAAACATACATTTTGAATTTATTTTTTGCCAGACATCTTGGACTCTAATCTTCAGTGTTTTTATGGTGTGTGTGTGTGTGTGTGTGTGTGTGTGTGTGTGTGTGTGTGTGTGCGCGCGCGCGCACACACACACACACACACACACACACACACACACACACACATACCCTAGCGGTAAATGTGAGGGAGTGGGTCATCCTGCTAATTATGCTGACTGTCCTCCCAAGACTACTGCCACCTCATGTCTGAGAATGGCTCATGTATTTTGTGCTGCTCAAAGCAGTTCCATGCATGGTTCTGCAATGACCCAGCTGCTGCTCCTGCATTCTTCAATACTCCTGTAGGGGCCACTCATACAGCAGATAAGACTGCCTTCTTACATTCAGGATGGACAAGCTGGCATTGTTTTCTCACTCTCATTTTACCTGCCCTACCCTTCCTGCACTTAAGCCCATAATTAAATTCAGTGATTCAGAGTTTTATCCCCTTGATCCACAGAGACTGGTTCCCTGCCTCATTCTTAATGTTCCTCAGTATTGCATGCATACAAGTGTATTTTCTTTTCTTTTTTTTTCTCCCCTTTCTTTTATACTGGCAGCCATCCCACTGTCCCACATCCTTGGATGGTTGAGCTAACCAGCATCTACCTGTTTTTTTCATCTTTGATCTTCTCCTAATTTCTCCCTTTCTTAACTTCTGCACCCTGCAACCCCTGTATTCTTGTCCTAGGTGCTGGTATGCACTGGAGATGTGTGGTGTATCACCCCACCTCTGCAGTAGCTCAGCTTTGTCTCCACCTTTTTCCCATTTTATGGACACACTTCCCCATACCAACAGAGACTGACACAGGAGATGCCCTCTGGTCCACTACCCCCCCCCCAATGATAGCAACACCCATCCTTCCTTGCTGCTCCATCAGTCACCTGAGCCATTAATTGAACATGGATCACCTGGGGATTAGTAGTCAGAGCTTTGTTCCTCTATACCACCAGAGCAGTTTGCAAGCACGTCATAAATATATATTTGTTTTCTCGGCTCCCTATTATGCTGTCGCAGACGCAGGTTGTCGAATGCGTCTTTGTCAAACTGAAAAGTGCAAAAAGGTAAAATAGCGAAGCAGCTTTTCAGCAAATTCTTTCCCTGGGAAAGAATTCATTTGGCCACTTTTGCTACTTTGCCTCTTTGGCACTGTAGTGCAATCTTGGAGTTGGTATATTTAAGTAGGTGTGTGTGGGGGGCACAGTAATGTTTTACAGTTTTTTTTTTTTTTTTTCAGAACAGCGATTTTTTTCCCTTGGAAAAAAAATCACTGTTTTGAGGTTTCAAAGTTGTAAGCTTTCCCTTACATGGGGTTGATTATGTGTCTTTCGCTCTTCTGAGCATGTGATATCATAATATAGACCCTGTTTTCTCATCTGCATATTATTTCAGAATAACATATCCAAAACTTATGAGGATTTTATGCCAAAGAAGGGGAATAATTAGCTCTTCACACTGATAGTTTTATTCTTCCTTGTTTTAATGTAAGAAAAAACAGATATATTAAAATATGCACATGCCATTAGGTAGCTAACAAAAAGGGTGTATTTCTTAAACATAATTTTGTACTGTATAATAATATTTAACAGCTTACTTTCATGGAAAAGCAGATTTTTTTTTATTTTTAACTGTAATAAATTATTCTGGTCTCTAAGGCAATCAGCTCCGTTGATGTGAATGAGGGATCATTTATGGTACTCATTTAAACTATCTGCACTGAGCATCTCCATTATCTGCTATTATTTGGACTGAATTTCATGTCTTTGCTTCAGATATGAACTTCACTCACATGGCTACTACATTTGTTTAAATAATCTGGGAAAAGGCTTATCTGGTATATGTGCTATGCAGAATCAAATGTTAGCATACATAAACTGTGGCACATTAATGTATGGAGAAAAGAAATTTAATTAAATGGGGCAGGTAATATAACAAAATTAATTATAAATTGCTTAGGTTAATAAATGTAATTGTAATGCACAAATAGACATCTTTACTAAAGAGGAACTACTTACAGTTTGATTTCTCTGTTTATGCGAGATCAATAAAGTGCAAGGAGTACAAATAACATTGTCAAGAAAACTACAGCTATTAAAGGCCACAAAGCACTTTTAAAGGTCATACTTATGCTGTCTGGATGTCAAATGCTGGCTGTCAAACAAAACTGTGTTCAATAAGTAAGCCCTTTATTCTCACAGTGAATTAATAAAATGCTATATTTCATATCCCATCTCTGTAACATTGCCATTATGTCAAGCATGTTATATGACTTGCAGTATGACTCAGACAGTTAAGACTATGATCTGATAATATGTTTCTACTTGCAGGCTTTCATTATATTTATTTAACTTGCATATTATATATTCCTAAGCAAGTCATTTAAACAAACCAGTACTCTGGGGTCATCCTTGCCAAGGTGTGCCTAGTGTGTTTATTAATAATTAATAACTAACTAACTGGCTGATGCCATTAATAGTATACTATTAAGATGATAGAAAACATGAACATCATTATTTGCAATATAAACTTAAATTAATAACACTACCCTTAAATTATAAACATTTAGTTTTGTCTGGTAAAATAAAGTTCCCTGTGAATATGATAGATCTTTTCTGCACCCAAATGCAATTAAAAAACAAATACCATATGATATGGAAGTAGATGTAAAATATAGGATATTGACATAATATTTTATACTCTTGTAAATATGCAGGATAATGCCCAGAATAGTCCAGATCTGAAATTGTTTAATGTAGCCACTTTCTCCTTGCTGTGAATTGTATTTCTACCACATTTACTGAGTTATATGTAAGGTACATGTCAGCATTCTAACCTATGTACTAGGGAGACAGATTCAGTTAGTATTTTTGGGGAATGGCCAAGCTGGAGATGTGTGCATGCAATATCAGAACAGTAAGATACCTCTCAACTTCTTACAGCAAGAAATCTGGATAACACCATAAAAAATGGGAAGGGGGGGGTCAAATGCCCCAAAATAGGGACAGTTTTCAAATATTGCTCTTGCAAACTTAGAAAGTAGACAGAATAATAGGTTTTGTATTAGCATGAATTTTATAAAATATATGAAGTCTAAAACTCAAACATTTGTCATTATTTTCTAACTTCAATCCTCCCTGATTTGTCAGTGATTTGCCAGAAAACTCCGTTTTTTAGAGAAATGGACCAAACAGAAAAATCTTGACATTCTGCAAAAATCTGGACAGTTGAGAAGTATGGCAAGATAATATGTTCCAGTTCTGTTAAGATAGCCTAGCTGCATAGAGTAAGCATCCCGATCTGTGTTTCCTGCAACCTTTGGTGATCAGTACTGAAACTGCTGGATGGAGTGCTTAAGCAATTCACGGGACATCATTTAGACTTTTATTTACTTATTTTGCATTTGTTAATCAGTTGACTGGATTGATAAAAAAACTTTTCAGCTGATAACCAGACCATTAGTGACTGCAAATAAAGCAGTTACAAATCATTATAAGTATTGACATAACAGCCTAAATTGGTACTATTCATGCAAGCATATTGACATATAAAGTCCAAAACACAACAAATCAATAGCTAAAGAGAAATAAGAAAAAGGTGACTGAGCGCTGTTTATGTAATATACACAACAATTACAATGATTTAGAGATCAGGTGGAAGCCCAAGTCCTATATGCTAGAATGCAAAGGAGGTTTATCAAACAATGATATTGCATTAACTTGTCCTTACCTTTTAGACAACAGGACAATTTAATAGGCTTTAAACCTCTATTAAAACAGCATTGCACCAATTCCTGGCTGTTTTCCTGCACAGATCCAGGTGTGATGTCACATACGACATGCATCTCAATCATTTCAACTAGCTCTATGAAGTATCACTCTCAGCCCTGTTCTGTAAATCACCACATACCCTAGTCTCACAAATACGTCCTTCCTAGAAGTTGTAATGTCTTCTTCCAAATGTCTGCTCCAGTGCTCCTCACTTAACGTGAAGGTATTTTAACTCAATTCTTCCCAAGCTGTGATTCCAGAATAAGTCATACACTGCAGTTTACCACTATGATCAATGTATAACAAATAGTATCCCTATTTTGCTGATGTCTAATCTAAGCCTGTGTATAATCAAAGCAAGTTGTTTCTGATGTTACACGATTGTTCCAGTCCTCTGAAATGATGTATACATCTACATATTTATTGTCATTAAATGTATGTCTCAGTAAACACTGCAAGAAAGACCCTGCCAAGTCAGAGTATTCACTGTGTAATACCTTAAACCTACTGTAGTAGAGGCCCATATGCAAATGAGTCATTAAGGACATTACCAGTGTTTCAGTTATGTGGTTTCTGAATATCCATGACTCTTTCATTCTTTATGGGTACATTAAGGCAGTAAAGACAAAATATATATGTAGATTATAATTTTGCATTTTTATAGAACTTTTCACCTCTGGGCGGCCACGGTAGTGAAGCGGTTAGCATTGCCGCCTCACAGCAAGAGGTTCTCCGGTTCAATTCTCGGCTCGGGTGCCTTCTGTGTGGAGTCTGCATGTCCTCCCTGTGGTCGCGTGGGTTTCCTCCGTGTGCTCCAGTTCCCTCCCACATCCCAAAGACATGCCTTAGGTGGATTGGACTCTAAATTGGCCCTAGGTGTGAGTGTGTGTGTGTGCCTTCTGTGGAAGGTTGGGCACTAGGCTGGCAACTCGACACTGTAAAACTCCACTGCCAATCATGAGCGGACAGGTGATCTGCTGTAGCGACCCCTAACTGGGAAAAAGCCAGAAGAAGAAGATAGAACTTTTCACCTCTGCCCTCCACTAGACTTTCCCATTCACTAAAGGCAAAAAATAGTATGTGAGAAGGATAAATTATTTATAATGAAAGACTGATTCAAATTTTATTTAGTGGAAAATGGATTTTGGCAGATAAATTGTGAAAAAATTATATTATGGCTGTGGAAGGAGTGGGAGTCAATTATGGAAGAATAACAATGAGGATGCTATAAGAAAATGATAAATAGTAAAAAAATAGAAATGTGCATGTATGTCCCTGTAAATATGTATATTTTGCAAATATGTACAAATGTAAACAATATTTTTTATGTTATGAAAATAAAGGACCCCTACTCTTTTTATAGATACCATGGCATGTTTTCCATCTATCTCAGCTGCTACAAACTCAAACAGATGGAACCTCAGTTTAACATCTCATCCAAAGGACAGCGCACTCAGGAGTGCAATACCCTCTAATGCTATGCTGCAGTGTTAGCAATCCAACAACCTGGAGTGTGAAAAGAACACACAATTTTCTGATCTTCCAGCATTAAAGACAAGTGTGCCACTAGCTGTTGGCTCACTGACACTGCAATGATGAGCAACACTTGCATGCAGGCAGTCAAACTTCTTGATTGAGATGCATTTGTGTTGCTTACATTATGCTTATTGCATATCTAAAAAATTACATTTGTGATTGGTAACTGCCAGAGGTTGAGGCAACAATTGATAAACATTAAAGGGTTATCAGTGGGTTATCAGTAGCATCTGTTTTTCAAGTATGAGCTTAGCTTGATAAGTGAAGAGATAGTTTTCTTTATGCAAGTATGTAATAAAACAAATAGCCAGCATGTCAGTTTAGTAATGCCAATATAAAATATACGTTATAGTTCAAGCCAAAAACCAAGCTTCTTAGAAGCCTGCACATTCATTTGTAACTTTCCATCTTCCTGAGACATTTATGGGTATCAAATGACGACATATATGGTTTTGA
>NC_056745.1:957964410-957989410 GCF_019279795.1 Protopterus annectens
GGAACAGGTGAATTCTTTGACCTATTACTTGAAATTTACTATGATGGCATTGGAGAAGTTTGTCTCATACCTAGATGCTTATGTGGAGAGATTACCTAATGGCCTCCTAAACACTGGAGTATACAGGAAATCATGTTACAGGAACTCACTCTTACATAGATCCAGCATGCATCCCAAATTTATATTTAAAAATATTGTCAAAAGACAAGCTATGCGGGTTTCCCGTCTGAATTCTACAGAGCTGAGATATAATAAGGAACTATTTAAACTTAAGCAACATCTTATTGAAAGATCTTATAGATTAGATGAAATGAATGAAGGCTTCATGGATATTGACACGCTTAGAGTGGGTACAGCATATCCCCATTTTGCCGATAGAAACAAATGTATTCAATATACAGATAATCTATCAAGCAATATTACTGATGGGGGATTTAGAGTTTCTATATATCACACTCAAGATGTGAAAGATATAAAAAATGCCTAATTGAAATATTGGGACATCTTAAAGGTCAACCCAACCATCCGTGAAATAGTAGGTGAGTTTCCAAAATTTATATATAAGAATAAGCTTAACTTGTATAGAATGCTATGTAGTTCCAATAGGATAGATCAAAGGTTTCGATCTAACCTTTCATCTGGTATTACTAAACCATGCCAGAAATGTAATTACTGTCATTCTATAGATAATACTGCTACCTTTGTACATCCCATTACCCAGCAATGTTTTAAATTTCATCCACATGTTAATTGTGATACTCAACATGTTGTTTATCTTGCCACATGCAAGTCTTGCCCAGCTTTTTATGTGGGCAAGACTGATAGGCACTTAAAGGATAGAATCAGAGAACATTTATACAACATCCGGATCAAATCAGATAAAAATGCACTATCCAAACATGTATTAAGTACATCTATAGGACATACTTTTAAATTTATGGTAATTCAGATCAATCAGCCAACCATTAGGAGGGGTGATGTCCAGAATCGGACAGAACAGAATGAAACCAAATGGATTATTAGATTATGAGCCGATCGGGAGCCTGGGTTAAATGACAGAGTACCCATTCGACCTGTGTTAAAGGGAAGGAAGCTTAGAACCTAAAGTGTTACCATTATTTGTTGTTGTTTTTATTAGTCAAACATGTTATGAAGTTTTTATTATGCACCCATAATGATTGTTTATATCAAGTGTATAATTTATTGTGTATATATACACATACATGAAATTAGGAAGGCACTTGATGTTTAAACATTTTGTAATATGTTTTTAATTGTTTTTTACAGCAATAGCTTAAGCTAGGTTAGTATATTTGTATAAGCTGTCAATACATGTTAAAATTATATGCTCTTTATTTAATGATTAGGAGGAAGTGATGTCACCATTAATTAATTTATATATTCTGGTTTTAAAATGATTGTTTTTTGGCCTGAGGAAGCCTTTGGGTAAAAGCGCTTGCCATATTTTTGTACTATTAAAAGGACTTGGTTTTTATTGTTCTTGGATCGTTCTTGGTGAAGTGAAAACAGCTTGTTTATGTGAACTGCCTTTTCGCATTACATCGTACTCTTGTATGAAGTGCTTGTGTACTTAGCACAAACGATAGCGAAAGTCATTTCTGACTGTTTGGATGTCTCGTTTATGAGGAGCATATTGCCCTGCCATTATTCTCTCCTGTGTTTTATTTTAGTTGATATTTTTATTATTTGGAGTGGTGATGTTCCTTTATTATATGATTATATTCAGTTTTTAAATGACACCACTCAATTTCTAAAGCTTACTCATGTTTGGTCCAAAGATCATATTAATTATTTAGCTATATTAACTTTGAAGGCTATTGAATGGAATATATTTATTTCCAATATATGCAGGAAACCAACTTTTTTAATAATTGTTTACATTATAGGAGCAACCATTGCTTTAAACAGAAAAAAAGCCTTGTCAAGGGACAAAATGTCCAGTTAGCTAGGACAATTTCTGAAGACAAGTATTTTGAAAGGGAAATTGAGAAGTTAATACATATGTTTACAGTTAGGAGATATCCCAAAAACTGTTGGTAGATTTGAGAGATGAATTTTTTAAATGCAGAAAAAAATAAATTTTCAACATTGTGTGAAAGAGAGTTAATAAACATTGATAAAAATAATCCAACAGAAGAAAGTCACTTTGATCAATCTATGGTATTAAAATTTTGACTGGAAAGTAACTCCATAAAGACCTTTGTAAGTAATAATGGGAAAATTATTGTATGTGACAAGGATACTACCAAGGTGTTAGAGGATAGGCCAACTTTTGATTTTAAAATAATTCTAACACCAGGAAAGGTTAGAAATGGGTAGCACTAAAGGGCTCAATAAGCAGAGTAGGAAGAAGTTAAGTACAAGAAAATGCAGATGCTGTATGCATTGAAAATACATCCACAAAGCAGAAAGTGTTTTACTGAATATCAGTAATTATGTATTTAGGCCTAATCAAAGCTTTGATTTAATATGGAAGGCATGGTTTATTTAGCTTTTTGTAATTACTGTTACTGTCTTTATGCAGAAAAAACTGAGCATAAGCTAAAAAGGGGGATGTACAAACATTATTACAATTTTATTTATTTGTTTTTTTTTTTTTGTTTTTGTTTTAGAGCAATTCACATCAATCCATTTGGTGGTCCATGGGAAAACAAATTAGAATTTTGCGAATTGTTATGGCAAGCTAGGTTAAATGCAAGCGAATCCCCGGGGCTGAATCAGGCTGTTGCTTTAAATAGAAATAGTTTGCTCAAATTCTGAGCAGCTAAATTACAATAGCAAACTTAGTAGAATTAAACATAATTATTATTTCTTCTATTGTGGGCAGCCACGGTGGTGCAGTGGTTAGCATTGCTGCCTCACAGCAAGAGGTTCTCCGGTTCGATCCTCGGCTGGGGTGCCTTCTGTGCGGAGTCTGCATGTCCTCCCTGTGGTCGCGTGGGTTTCCTCCGGGTGCTCCGGTTTCCTCCCACATCCCAAAGACATGCTGCAGGTGGATTGGACACTCTAAATTGGCCCTAGGTGTGCGTGTGAGTGTGCCTTCTGTGGAAGGTTGGGCGCCGGGCTGGCAACTCGACACCGTAAAACTCCACTGCCATTCAATGTGCGGACAAGGTGATCCGCTGTGGCGACCCCTAACCGGGAAAAGCCGAAAGAAGAAGAAGATTATTTCTTCTATTGTGATTATTTAAAATGATATTATAAAGCTTTTGAGATGAATTTCATGTACTGTGTTTTATAATATTTTATTGGTGAATTCGTGTTGTATGATGAATTGATTTGATTAATTAAGCAGTATTCTTTGAACTGTTGTTAGTTCTGATAAAATCCTGTCATTTGTAAGGACGAAAGTGCATAACTTTATTACATTAAATTATTATAATTTATTTATTTATTTATTTATTTTGCATCTGTGTATTCTACTATTCTTTTTGGGATTGGGTGAGACTGGATGGTTGGTGTTGTTAGGCTACAGGATATCCAATTTCTTTTTTACATATTTAGATAACTTACTTACCTTTGCAGAATTTTTTTTAAATGTCAGGAATCTCTCACTTTGGTGAGAGCTTTCTTATGTAAGCTGGGTTTCCAAGAGAACGTTCAAAAGTCCTGTTTGACATCTTTACACAGGATTGTGTTCCTGGAGTGTTAGCTGGATACCTCAGTTCAAAGAGCTTTTGCAAGAAAAAATAGAACTATATCTACATATATTTCTATGCCCTATTTCTAAAGTTTTCTGCTTAAACTTTGGTCACTGTGAGGGGATATCTCAGGATTTTGGGTCTCATGGCATTATGATTCTCATGATAACCATGATGAGTTTCAACATGAGAATGGCAGACTGGTATCTGAAGTTTTTTTGGTTCGAGCATCAGCATCTCTTGTCTTTTCAAACCCCAAATACTGCAGAGTTTCCATAAAAAATACTTGGTAGAAACAGCGAATATCCCTAAATTCATCTTGGACATCTCAGACTTTGCTTGGAAAGCAGATTCAGAAAGGAAAATGGTACAAGGTGTCTGGGACACCTAGGATGGATACAACCACATAAATATGAAAGAGATACTTGACCTGATCAAGGCAGTCATTTCTCTGAATCATCTTTGGTCTCCAGTACTTCTTCAAGTTGTTTCCGACAATTGACAGTCACGTAGTACATCTTCAAGCAGGGGGAAACTAGGTTGTGCCCCCTTTGCAAACTAGCTATGTTAGCTTGGGATGTAGCTTTAATGTTTAGCAAAATCTTACTCTACAGGCATCCATCACTCCATCAATATTGTGTGGCACAAACGCTGAACAGGACAGACTCTCACATATGCAATCTAGATCTGTGTCTTTAAAAGATTTGATCCCTCTGTGGGGAGTTCCTCTAGTGATCTATTTTGCTTCCTCTCTAAATAATCACATGGCAAGCTTCTTCTCTACGGTTTGATGGTAGAAGGTCTGGAAGGCAGGTGCCTTTTTTCTTTTTCTTTGACAGGACTGTTCCTATATGTTTTTTCACCCTTTCTCCAGATATTCAGGGTACTTCCAAAGATTCAGAAGTAATTCTCTGAAATCCTTGTGGAACTCCTTTTCTGGCCCAGGCAATAGTGGTCCTCCTTTCTTTTGGAAATTGCCAGGGGCAATTACCACAAACTCCCTCACAGAATGGATCTACTCACACAACATCAGGGGATTTTGACACACCCTGACCCCAATCAACTATAAGTGATTGGCTAGATGATAGGGACTTATTTTCCATTAAGAAACTGTTTACTGAGGACATGCAGCAGGTACTAACGGAGACAAGAAAGCCTTTTACTTGAAAACTATATATTAGCAAATGGGAACTATTTCCAATTTGTTGCCAATAACATCATAACCAACAAACATTTAGTGCTAGTTGTTCTCTGGTTTTATAATATGTGTGCAAGTTACTTTCCTATGGCCTTTTTTACCCATAGGTTCATAGGTGTGTTCTAGGCTAATGACCCTGGAGTCTTTACAAGCCTAGCCCATAGAAGTGCCCTGGCATTGTGCCACCTGACATTAGTTCCCAGTGCCTCTATCAAGTAGAGCCACTGCAGTGATCCCTGGGATGAACTTTCTTCTATCAAGGTTCATGTATTGGTCATTTCAGCATGTCTGCCCATGTATCATCCTCTTTCAAGGCTTTGTCATGTCAAAATGTTTTTGAAAGGGGTTTACTTGAGATTCTTCCAAGAAAACCAGTGGCCCCTTTTTGGGATCTTAATTTTTTGTCACTTGTTCCATTTGAACCAGCTAATCTGGGTGATTGGAGCTTATCAACATGGTAAAATGTTACTGATTGCTTTGACTTATGCAAGAAGAGTATCCTAGTTGCAAGCTCTTATGGTTAGTCAACCCTACTTTAAGTCAAACTATCCATTTCCCCATTTTCTCTTCTGATCTTGAAATGACAGAGAAAGGATACTCCGTACCTTGGATGTCCACTGACAACTCATGTACTATCTTGACAGAATTAAATATTTCTGATCTTTGCATCTATTGTTCTTCCTTGTGAAGGTAAGAAGAAGGGACACCCTTTTTCAATATAGACAATTTGCAAATGGTTGTTTAAAGCAATTATCTTTTTTTATATTCACCGCAAAACTTTTTTCAGTCAGGGTCTTGGCCCGCACTACCAGAACCATGGATTCATCTATGGTTTTTGGAAAGGATTGGGTTCTTGAAGTATTCTAGAAACTGCAACTTGGTCCTCTGTACATATTTTTACAAAGCACTATAAGTTATTTTCTTCTCTAGGTCCAGATCAGGTTTTGCATTGACCATTCTCTAGGCTATGTGGACTCATATCCTACAACCCCCCCCCCCCCAAATGTAGTAAGCTAGGGTAATATAGTCAAATAGCCAAGGCTACTGTAATGGTGATCCATATGATGAACATTAAAACAGTTGTATAAGTAAACTTACCATAACACTAGATGTTCAAATTATCATTGCTAAAGTAGCTACTCCCTCCCTCTCTCTATCCCCAATAGTTTTTGGTATGTTGCTTATGCTGGTGTGTGAGCATTTAATTTTTGTTCTTATTAGTATTGCCCTTCCAGGGTTCAGCATCCCTCTCTCTATTGGCAGAAAAGCTCTGAAGGGCTTGGTGCCCAAACTAGTGTTTTAGTCAACTCAGCTCAAGCTGCATGATGGTTTGGGTACATGGAAGGTGCCCTGCACCTTTAGAAGCTGGCTGGCTGTTATTTCCTTGGCAGGATAGAACCCGTATAGCTAAAGTTCCTGCAGCAGTATTCATTCAAACATATATTGCTATGGTAAGTTTACTTACATAACTGTACTTTCCACTGAAGTGAAGAAAGACTATGTATTCTAGAATCAGAAAGCCTATTTTACATGATAACAGCATAACTACAACAAAAACAAATAGCAATAAAAAACTTTCAAGTGATCTTGAATGATAAAGTATAGTGTCAGAATCAATATTCTCTTTATTTATGCATGAAAGACCTTTCTAGGAAGACTATATTACTGTCATCAAAAATGCATGTTCTGTGTAAAGGTAAATGGTATAGCCTTTTCTTCTTTACAGACAGGCCAAATACAATTGCTTTCTTCTTTAATGACATTACAAATGTAATATATCACCTTCCCTTCTGTCTCTTTTATTATGCCCTACAACACTGTGCGAACTTCTTCATAGGTGCTAACTCACCGATTAAGAATATTAATTCTACTGCTCATAATATCAAATTCTTTTCCTGAAATTAGCTTTATGTGAGATGTCACACATCTATATACTAAGATCTGAGTTCAGATTTTTAATTTTCATTATTTTTTTTTTTTTTTATGAAAAATATTCAAAAGATGAACTAACTGAATATCTCTGTTAATAGTCTGATCCAGAAGAAATTCATAAGGTACATTTTGGTATTGAATGAAAGCTTATGTAATGCTGTAAAAGTTGTCATGGCTACTTCATGTCGAATTACCACTACTCGGCATAGAGTTATGCTTATTTAACAGTAAAATATGCATCTATGCATAGATATCACATCAAAGTAAATATCTCAATCAATGTGCACTTGGAAGCATTATGAAACAACATTTCACACACCCAAGTTAGGAATGACTCCCAAGACAAAAAGGCACTCAGCACCTGAGAAAATGTGAGTTATTTGCCTGAAATATTATGACTATATGCCATATGTGAATAATTAATTTAAAAACTTAAATTAGTATATGTTCATGCAGTACTCAATAAAAGCAAATGAAAGCATGCACAATGTTGGGAAAACATTGCACTGATAGTCTTTAAAGTAGTACTAATTAGCAAACATTTACATGTATTTGTCCAATAAATATGCAAATATGCATGTATATGTAAACATATATCTCTGTACCTATATATATATATATATATATATATATATATATATATATATATATATATATATATATATATATATATATATATATATATATATATATATAAGTCTCATTCAGAAGCTTGATTCTTCAGAAAGTTGAACCTCATAGGGTTGAGACCATATGGTCAACTTTTCAGAAAGCCAAAGGTTTTGAATGGAGATTGTGGTAAATTGCGGATTGGGGAATTTACCCTTTTGTCCACTGTAGTGTTATCTCAGAGTTGGTATATATAATATACAGGGAGAGTGGGTGGTACAAGGGGGCTTGCCCCCCTGCAAAAATGTAGATTTTTGTTGTTTTCTGAAGTTTGACTTTCCAAAAAGTTGGTCATATACTCTTGACCATATGAAATTCGACTTTTCAAGAAGTCGAGCACCGGAATGGGATCCATATGTATATATGCATAAATATATATATATATATATATATATATATATATATATATGTATGCGTGTGTGTGTGTGTGTGTATGTATATATATATGTACATATCTGCATATTTATATATATATATATATATATATATATATATATATATATATATATATATATACACACACGGGTCTACTACTAATTACCGACACGACGATTCCCCGACGGAAAACTCCCCGACGCCAGATGACCGACATCACACAAACCCAACAACGCAAAACACCGAACACCATTACACCGAACACCATTACACCGACACGGAACGTAAACAACACGCGACACTACATAGCATACACACTAGCCCTGACCCAAACCCTAACCCTAAGGTCCGACACTATCGCACACTTCACCTACCTGCACCCTAACCCTAACTCACTTAACCCACCCCTAGCCCAAGCTCCGACACTAACGCACACATCACCTACCTGCACCCTAACCCTAACTCACTTAACCCACCCCTAGCCCAAGCTCCGACACTAACGCACACTTCACCTACCTGCACCCGAACCCTAACTCACTTAACCCACCCCTAGCCCAAGCTCCGACACTAACGCACACATCACCTACCTGCACCATAACCCTAACTCACTTAACCCGTCCCTAAACTACAGTCCCTCACTAGCACACACTTACCTTACCCGAACCATACCTCCGACACGAACACACACTCACCTTTCCCACAGCCTAACCCGACATCCCACAATCTTGAGCACTTACCTGACCGCTCCTAACTCCGTCACCATCGCACACTTACCGCGTCGCGATCGCACATTCCCTTGTCGGTCTTTCCGCTGTCGGCAAATCACCCTGTCGGTACACTTACCTGTCGGTCATCTGGCGTCGGTGAGTTTTCCGTCGGGGAATCGTCGTTTCGGGCATTAGTAGTAGACCCACACACACACACACACACACACACACACACACACACACACACACACACACACACACATATATATATATATATATGTGTGTGTGTGTGTGTGTATGAGTGGGGGGTGCTTCCTTGAAAATGGAGTAGCATCTCTAAAACTGCTTTACAGAAAACTGAAGATAACATCATCACAAACCAAACTCACAGTGATAGTTGAGGGTCTATTTACTATGATTAGAGAGATATTAATAG
This sequence comes from Protopterus annectens, assembly GCF_019279795.1. Taxonomy (NCBI): domain Eukaryota; kingdom Metazoa; phylum Chordata; order Ceratodontiformes; family Protopteridae; genus Protopterus; species Protopterus annectens. The sequence goes on from NC_056745.1 coordinate 957,973,390, forward strand.
ATGCGTGTAGAATTAACATATTTAACAGTAATAGCTTGCTCAGTATAAAGTCACCTTATTGCTGGCTGGCTGTCTGGCAACTTGTTACCTTTGAAAGAGGAGTGTGTGCGCTGAACAAATTTTTAATGCTATCCTTTTTAGCTCTTACAATTCTCAGCATATGTACAAATGTTTACAAGCAGGTTGCAAAACTGCTTTTCCAGGAATTTAGCTCAAGCAAAACCTGTCCAACCATGAACTGTTTAGGTGTCAGGAAGTGTGAAATTCTCTTGTGGATAGGTGTTAATGAGTTAAGTGCTTTCTTTAATTCAAGTTTTAAAAGTACTTTGCTCCCTACATAAAGACATCCGCATACATGTTTAGTTAGTTATATTAACCCCTTAGTTTCACAGTCCACAAAATTAATGCAGTAATATCATTTTCCAGTTAGCAGAGGTGTAAAGACATTTACAGTTTCAACGTATTTACATACAGTAAAAACATTGCATTTGCAAGTGCCTGCTTTGGACTTTCCTGCTTTCTATGATATTTCAACTACTATATTAAATCCTCTGCCACTGATAAGAAAACTTGGGAACAGGGATGATTATGACCCTTACTTCATTACTGGACATTAACATTTCCTGATTCTGCCTAATAATATCTTCAGTTAATTTAGAATGGGATCAAAACTGCTTAATTATTCTAAAAGAAAAATACTGTTTTCTGGTATCAGTTGGCCTTGAATGCTTCACCTATTTATACCATCCTGACATCTGCTGATCCGTATTTCATTTCTGTTCCTCATTCACAAAAGTGAGCTGCCTGCCAATGTCAGTATCTGCTGATTCAAGCAGCTTCTTGCTACTACTAAGAAATGTATGTATGCTGACTACGTCTGTAGTTTATTCATAGGGTGTAGATTTACAGATATCCCAAGGCTACTGAGTTTCTTGGCCATTCTCACCTTGCCAGTACCTTCTCTGAGGCAGCACCTCCTTTCTCCTGGAGGGCCATACCAGTCAAGCCCAAAATAAATGTGTGGATACCCATCCAGTCATCTACTTTATGCTTAAAGGAAGATAGTGATTCTAACTACTTAACATGCAGGTGAAGTTTATTCCAAAGGATGGGAAGTACTGGGTTAAAGACCTGCCCTTCCATTGTGTTATTTTTTTTTTTATCTGTTGGTGAAGATTTATGACCCTACTTGTACTATTTTGAAGATACTGGACTTGTGGAGAAACAAGAAGTCCAGGAAAATTGAGTCTCTGATAGAGCAGTAAGTATGACACAGATCTTCATTCAAAAGTTTATAAGACACCATATGAAGGTATAGAACTTCCAGCCTCTATTGGACTGTAGGCTTGTGACTTTTTGGTTTAGAATCTTTGGGATCTTTTTGTTTGTTATGTTTATTTAAATACATTCCAAGGGGGTACTGTACTTGATAATTAGTGTGATCAATGTTCAGTATAAGATAAAGATTACTTGTTTAGATTTTGATGATATCCCTTTCCCAATTAGCTGGGCTAAATAAAAGGCTTTTATAAGAAACTATGTTATGCACCATTACGAATTTTGTAGCTACTAATGAAAATTTCAGTGGATTGTTTTCATGTTACCCTGTTCAAAGAAAAGAATAAGTGAGCAAGTAAAATAAAAAAAAGACCCTGTAAGTAGAAATAATATATTACATTTTAAAATGATCATCCTTGTCATGTTACTATAATATTTTGAAAGGCAGTTTCTGTGAAAAGCAAAACTGATAAAATTTTTAGACAGAAGGAATTCAGTGTATACAAATTAACAGAAATAAAGTATCTTAGTACTATTAAACAAGAAAGGGTGAAGTGTAATTCTTCTCTTTTGACCATTATGTAACAATGGTTCAAGGTGTCTCTAAAGATGTCCATGTTAAGATAATATTGAAATATTAAAAATATAAGTGTTAAAATTGATTTTAGTAAAATTATTTTAGACATTACAACTGACCAAATGAATTGTTGTATTTTTGATTAGAAACATGTCAGTATTTTGATAGGCATGGGTATAGCAACTGTATGTTGCAAGCTGAATGAAGCTCATAGTTTTGCTTTGTTTTAAAACAAAGGAATGTTATGAAACATTGCTTGACTAAAAAAAACAGTTAAAACATAAGTAAAATGTCTCTATCATTTGATCTTGCTTTGCTTAAAAGTTATATAATAAATGCAGCATTGTTTGTGTATCTGCAGAAATAAAATCATAAAAATGTAGTAATGTGATAAAAAACTGCAAAAAATATAGTAACAATAACAGGTTCAAAATAATGATTGCATATTTCTAATAGCAATCAAAAATGTACACTACAATTTGTAAATCTGTTTTGAATCTGTTTCATGCTACATCTGTCTCCATTCTCTCCTCCCAATCTTTTTTGTTCTTCTCTGATTGATTCTTATAGTTATCACTCTATATTTTATATGCTCTACTCATTATCCCTTTTTAACAACTTCAAATGGGGAAACCCTCATACAATTATCTGAATAAATCTCAGAATTCACCTTTTACTGCACAAGCTCAGGTGCTGACATAGCAGACAGTTTCATAGATGAGTTCTATACCCAAACAAGCATTGAATTAGCAGTTGCAAATGAAGCAACATGCAATGGGATGTTCAAAAAATAAATAAATAAACACACATAAAAATTCTATAAGTCCGGCAACATAACTAAACTTTACAACAAGAGATAAAACTCATTGAATTTTTAGGTTCATAGATTCATAGGTAAGGACTAGGCGAGCTGGCCTTTTGGGACATTTAAAGTCTAGCCAATTTCCCTTTTTGAGCTCAAAGTATCCTGTCCCATTAGATAATAGATTGGTGTTATCCAGCCCGTGGTCAAATAATTATATTTTACCCCTAGTGATAATAAATGGGATCATACCATAAATAATTTGAGGGGACCCATGCATGGGATAAAGCATTTAGTAGCTGCCTCTGTTCTTTAGTAGTACAGTGGGCAGTCCTGGAGAAAATTTCCTGTTTCCCATCCATAGATTTAAGTTGCACTTGAAAATGGACAGGGATGAAGCTTGTTTTATGTGGATGGAGAGTCTGTTCCATAGTATACCCATCCCTCTAAACCACTCTGTTGATGTTGCAGAAGAGGTTTAGATCCCTAGACCAAATATTTCTAATTCTGTTTGACTTGCTGATGTGCAGTAAATCTATCAGTAAAGGGTTGGAGGATTCTGTATATTCCTGGTGATGTCCCACACAGGCATGTGCCCAGCACTGCTTGTAGGAAGACCACTGGCCAACATGCCCCTGTGAGACAAAGCACATCAGCTGGAGTCACCAGACGCATGCTTTGGACTGTAATGGAGGCACAGGCATGTGCTGAATGGCACAACAGAGAAGGTCTGTGGCTTCAGAGGGCTGCTGTCCATTCATTAACTGACAACATCCAGGCACTTGCAAATGCTCTCATCATCTTGCAGATGTTTTGGATAGACGATTGAGTGACATGGTGGGAGTCCTTGACCATGGCATGTCAATCCTCGAGCGTGGAATGTCTGTGCTGGAACATCTGGTGGGAGTGAGGCATCGGGCATGTGGAGGTAGGTCAGCTACATCACCTGTTGAAGGTCTACATGAACATGCTACTGTAAATGCCCACTCCCTTAGTGGTGGTTGCAGCAGCAGTGCAGCTGGTGCTGTGCAGTCCACACCAGGACACAGCAGGCCACGTGCACATGGTCCTGGACAGTCCCAACAGGGACACGATTCCAATGGACATGTGTCATCAGACAGCACCCAATCTGGACCTCTGCCTGGTTAGTGCCCATGCAACTCCTGGCAGGCGCGGTCATGTGGCCATGGCCGGACACTTTGAACTGTGAAACCTGCCTTGTACAGTCTGCAGCTGTCAGTAATACCCCTCTGTAGGCCAGCCACATGCCAGACCTGTGTGCATGCATACACACACACTGGAAACAAATGTAGGGCACCTCAACACACACACGCATAACATCCACACATGCCCAATGATATCACAGGCCCTAACACACACACATGATGTAATCCAATGGTGCAGCTTATGCCTCTGGCAAACGTTATCACCCTGTGCATATGATGATGCCTGTGCCACAACCCTGTCATCCACACCATCAGTGCAGGGACATGCTCATATGGTCTGATGCACAGGGTGAACATACTAGGTACACAATTGTAGATTAATATTGTTGAGTAGTGTTGACAGGCCGTAGACATACCATGTATTACAGTTTTACAATGCATTTTGTATGTTTGACAGTATGTATCATGTGTAACAACACTAACAACATGTTGATCTTGACATTCTGCCTTCCTCTTTCAGGTATAGTTGCATGTGCCGGGGGATGTCAGTGTTTGTGGTTAGTGTCCCATATGTACATGTTAACTACCCACAGGTCAGTATGACAATACCTGCATGTACTTTGTAGCTTCCACATCGCAGTTATATTCTCCCATGTTTCAATTATGTTTATTGTTCTAATGATCAAAGAGCATGATAGCTGTGTAGTAAGCTACTGTGTTCAGAGCCATCACATCCATAGTGGGTGACATCACAGATATAGTTACCTGGAGCATGAAGTAGGTAAAAGAGTGGTATGCCGGATGACAAGGGTAAAGGCCAGTGGAAATAGTGGCTTCTCATTGGGAAGCAGTAATACCCACTGCCATGACAGCATGCAAACACTGATGCACCCACACACTCAGGGATTCACAGACACAGTAACACACACTCTGATAGACACACACACACACACACACACACACACACACACACACACACACACACACACACACACACACACACACACACACAGTTGCCAGTGTTTGGATGAGAACCCCTGCCTATGTGCATATCATCATTATAGTACTACGCAATTACAAGACGCACCACAGTGATTACACATGTACAGGTAGTTGGAATGGCCTATGATCGAGGACATCGACTGGGATACAACAGTGTAGTGAGTGTATGTGGGGAGGGGGGTCCATCAGTAGGCTATGTAACAACAGGTCACACCCCAGGGTGTACATGTTAACAGGCAGTTAGAATGCCCGTCTATGATTGATGATGTCAGCAGGGATGCTAGATTGCATTGAGTGGATGGAGGGAGGGGGTATTAACATTTCACTATGGTAAAATACCGCCTCACTCCAGGGACCGGACAGTCATAAACATGGACAACCCCCCCCCCCACCCACACACACACACACACACACACACACATATGCACACTGTGGCATTCACAAAGATATACACCTATGTCACACACATACAGACACTTTACATGTGTGAGGTTCAACCACCTGCCTATGCCTTTCTTTCTACACTTCACTCTGTACTGGTGTCAACAACAGTGTTCAGGAGAGTGATAACATGTGGGATGTATTCCCAACCATACGTGACATATATGGGCACACACACACCCACACATGCCAGCACTGTGAATCAAAACACCTGCCTATCTCATGATAGGTATTACAGAAATACAGCACTATCACATCTGGTACAAAGCTTACAGACTCTTACTTTTGCCAACTGTGCTGATATATGCACAATATATGCACAGGGGAGGCATTACTGTTACAAGTGTCATGAGGTTTGCCTTCAGTGTCACACTTACAGCATTCTACATTGTCTGTCTTCCACTTCAATTAACAAAACCTGACCTTAGCAGGTACACAGGTTATTGTAGGACTGGTTGTAACACACCAGTGAGCTGTTCTCAGTAATCATTCATCTGCAAAGAAGCCCCACCACTTAGTAGTCATGTCCAAACATCTGTCCATACCTCATGTACAGCTTACTGTACTTAGAGCATATCACCATATACAGTCGGCAATGTTGAGGCTGTATTGCAGCAGCATGATGCACTAAGACAGCAGTCGCCTTTAGACATCAGACACTGCACACACATGGAATCTACACAAACATCAATACATGTACACATATGTGGTCTACATCAGTAAGTGCATTAGCAGGTCAAGAGGATACATTCCACACCTTCCCCACGCCATGTGTGAAAAATAGCCGAGCATTACACCATAATGGATGTTGTATTCATGTACTGGTAGGACACCACCACCTTCACCGAGTAGCCAAGTGTACATATATGACAACAGCACATATCAGCGAGACACACACAGCATTATTCTATGTCATGCTCCTACAAACTGTTACTTGACAGTGTCATGGTGAAGCCAGGGCACTATAATGGTCAACAGTGAGCACATCATATTTGCCACACACACCTCATGTTTACTGGAAGAGAGCCAGCAATGTGCTCTGTTAGAGCTAGGCAGTACACTCATTCAAGCATGTGCGAGGTCTGTGGCTTGTAAACATCTCACCCCAGCATGTACTGGCTAGTGTGGTACTAAGGCTAATGTCCAGACAGCACACAGCATGCATGGCTTGCAATTGTTGACATGGGGTATATGTAGGAGCTGTGGCCACACATGGCTGTACATGTCATGAACATACCACCTGTGACTACTTAGGAACATACAGAGCAGAATTTCCCTGAGTCTGTCAATACAGGCCTTGTGTAGGTCCTATGATCCTGTTATTTGGGTATGTTTGTAGGCATTGCATTAGGAGGACAGGTCTAAAGACATACATGCCACATGGGGTGTTGTATGATATGATAGGTGTCATGGGTGACCAGTAGAGAGGGAATATTACCTCTGTTAACATAGATATCAAACTTTGTGTACAGTTAGCATGCTATCTGCCATGTGCATGTGTGTAATGACTGTAGCCATCTGTATGTAGAAAGGGTAATGAAAGCTATGGTAATGTCATTTATGTTGTACGAGTGTGGGATGTACATATCCAGGGTGGGTACAGTTAGGTCATATCCAACCATGAGGGTGTTGTTTACTGATGTACAGCAACAGTTGACCATGTTAATGCTGGCAACATCTGAGGGACTCTGGTATGTGTACAACTGAGCTGGTTCCAAACAGTGGTATTATTGCATTGCATAACACATTATGCAGCTGTGTCTGTACATGGGCACTTTGACCAGTTGATGTAGGCCTAGGTACAGTCCACCAATTGAGGGTTATCTGGTGGTCTACCATACTATGTCATACCACATATGGATGTGTGTTGGTAGTCTGGGGACAAGGTGGTGGATGTATATGGAGATACAACCTAGAATGCAGCATTTGCCACTGTCACCTGTACCTGACTCATCTGTAATGTGTTATTTCGGAGTAGTGGTCTTTACATGTAGCCTTTATGAATATGTGTACACCACCACCTGGAATGGTCCATACCACTGTTATGGCCCACATGTCTGGATCTGAGTTATATGGTGGTAGTGCAATTGTGCACTACAGAGCCTTCAGCCAGGTGTTCCTCACTGCACAGATGTCAGTATTCCCCATTGTAGGTTCTACATTGAGCAAATGGATTACTACAGCCACACATCTAGCACTGGTTAGCATAAGCATCTAATGCAATTATCTTGTAGGTGTCAGGGTGTTACTTCTGGGTGTAGGACATTTGCCTTGGATTGCAGCTATATGAGTAAATGCAACCTAGGTATTATCCACACACACGTGAAACATGGATGCATGTGCTCTGTGCTGAAGGCTTGTCATTCAGTCATGACAGCCTGGAATGACAGACTCCGGACAACCTCATAATAACAGCAGGACATTGGCTCATTGCTTTGGTCTAGCAGTTGCCACTCATACCATGATATCACTGCGAGTGGCAGTAATGTGCTTGGTAGCAAATGCCTAATGTAAGGTGATGGACTACTAATACAGCCAGGAGAGGTCATCTTGACACCTGCACCTCAGTACAATTACACAATGTGGCTCACACGTTATGCTTGCACATGCCACTGTTCCACGTATAATGCCACTGTCCACAACCTGCTATCAATGTATGCCTTTCAGGGCAGCAAGGTGTGTGACACATGCTGTAGGTGACATCCACCTGTGTGACCCAGGTAACCTATTGTCTGTCACGTCCACACATGCATGAATGTGTATACTTATATATATGTCAGTACTTCATGTACATGTATGCATGTGTATCACACAGCACAGACACAGATATATCATTTACGGGCCACATACAGGTATCAGGCAGTAAACCAGTATGATGTGCATATATACTTACAGGTAAGATGTACATAGTTGTAAACCTGTGTGTTTACAATAGGAGTCCATTACGTGTTCTGTACATGTAAGTGTATGAGCATGCACACTGTGGCCTTCTGTGGTTAGAATCAGAGTGCATCCCAAACAGCCCTGTGCTACTAGGTGTATGAGCGTTCACTGCCACCTTGTGTAATTTGAGTCAGTGCATCCAACAAGCCCTTTGTTACTAAGTGTATGAGCATGCCCAGTATAACTTTGTGTAGTTGTAGTCATAGCGCATCCCATATGCCCCTGTGCTACTAAGTGTATGAGCATGCCTACTGTAACCCTGTATAGTGATAATAGTTGTCCATTTCACAGATGGCCATACTCCAGTTCAGGTTCCTGTTGTGCTACAACTATACCTCTCAGGCCTACCTGCAGATGATGTGTCTTGTTTGTGCATACAGGTTGTAATGGACACCTACTTTAAACACACAGGTTTACAGCTATGTACTTCATGACTGTCAGTCTCCCTATTGTTGTCCTCAATCTTAGAAGGGCAGTCCAACTGCCTTGGAATGTGTAATCTCTGTGGTGCATCTCATAACTGCGTAGTACTGTAATGCTGATCTGTAGATAGGCAGGCATTCTGATCCCACCACTGGCAACTGTGTGTGTGTGTTTGTGTGTGTCAGCAAATGGCTGAGTATGTTTGTGTGTGTTTCAGCAAATGCCTGAGTGTGTGTGTCAGCAAATGGCTGAGTGTGGTTGTGTGTGTGTGTGTATTTGTGTCTGCATCCTGTCATGACAGCGGATTTTGCTGCATTCCAAAGAGATACCGCTTTTGCACTGGCCTTTATCCATGTCAACTGCTTAACCTCTCTCTTCCTCCCTCAACACTGCAATTAATTGGTCCTGTGATGTCACCCAGCTCAGAAGTGGAATCAGAGTAAGTGTAATTGTATGTGTTCTGTGGCACATACCCCAACTGCATACCACTGTACTAGTTACCATTACATAGGCAAGACGTGTATGCACAATACTGCCAAGTGTGTGCATGTTTGTGTGTGTGTCTACCCTGTAGCCAGGCATACACATGTGTAATGTCTTTTAGCACACCATGGCAGCCACCTGTGGTGAACGGTGTCTACAAAGTATTACATAGTTAGGAATGGTAAAGAATACACAGTCAAGCATGACTACAGTTGGGTATGTTATTTTACTGTGCCACTGTTGAGCAGTGACACAGAAGTGGTCGCTGGGGTGTAAGTCCATACCCATCATTCCCACACCCTAACTCTACAATCCCCGGGGTAGATTACATTAGCCATCATTCCCAACCCCAAACTCCACATACACAACAATCATCCCTTCTCTGATGAACTGCTTAAGATTTAAATGTTATAACACAAGGGATGCCTCTGTTTTGTGTACACATCAGTTCCTTCGGAACCCTTCTGTATCACAAAGGGTGTTCAGACGTGTGTGTATGTATATATATATATATATATATATATATATATATATATATATATATATATAGTTATAGCTGTGTCTGTGTATATGCATATATATATGTGTGTGTGTACACATCCCGTAGGTATATATATATATATATATATATATATATATATATATATATATATATATATAGTTATGACAGTTGTACAGATGTAGACTTGTCTTTGTTGTTTCAAAGAGTACAGTACATTCAAGGGTACTGTACATATGTACACAAAGTGACTGTCCCATTTGTTTTCAGTACTGTAGAATACCTGTAGTAAGATGTGCATTATAGACTCCATGCAACATGTATACAACCCAGATGGCTTAGTGGTATGTCCAGTGACCTCAGTGTGCATGGTCTAAGGTTCAAGACCTGCAAATCTTGTTGATACTGTCAATTAGGACTGCATAAGTCACTTTTAAGCAGGTGTAAATGTGTTTTCGTGACAGTAAGCAGCGGGTACACGCAGGTAACAAACGTACAACTCGCAGTACATTTGAAATGCCCTTCTTTGGCAATCCTGCTGATGTCACCCACCTACGAATACACCTCTGGGACTGCTGTAACCCGGTAATCTCCGTGGCACATGCTGTAACTTTGTAATGCTGTAATGTGCTAAAGTAGTTTGGTAGGTGTTCTAATCCCAGACAGGTCGTGTGTGTGTATCTGCCTGCCTGTGAAGGAAATGATGCTTTTAGAGTATGCACACTCTTTACAATTCACATACCCACCTTTGGCAATCCTGCTGATGTCACCCACCTAGAAATACACCTCTGGGACTACTGTAACCCAGTATTCTCTGTAGCATGTGCTGTAACTGCGCATTGTTGTAGTATGATAAACTAGTTAGATAGGGGTTCTATTCCAAGAGAAGTCAACTGTGTCTGTCTGCCTGAGAAAATAACCATGCTTTTTAGAGTATGCACACTCTTTACAATTCACATAACCACCTTTGGCAGTCCTGCTGATGTCACCCACTTAGAAATACACCTCTGGGAATGCTGTAACCCAGTATTCTCTGTAGTGCATGCTATGACTGTGTATTACTATAGTATGATAAACTATTTAGGTAGGGGTTCTATTCCACGAGAGGCCAAGTGTGTGTCTGCCTGAAAAAGTAACAATGCCTTTTAGAGTATGCACACTCTTTACAATTCACATAACTACCTTTGGCAATCATGTTGATGTCACCCACCTAGAAATACACCTCTGGGACTTCTGCAACCCAGTAATTTCTGTAGCGCGTACTGTAACTGTATAATGCTGTAGTGTAATAAACTAGTTAGGTAGGGTTTCTATTCCATAACAGGCCAACTATATCTCTGTGTACCTGAGAAAGGAACAATGCTTTTTAGAGTATGCACACTCTTTACAATTCACATAACCACCTTTGGCAATCCTGCTGTTGTCATCCACCTAGTAATACACCTCTGGGAGTGTTGTAACCCAGTAATCTCCACAGCACATGCTGTAACTGCGTAATGCTGTAGTGTGCTACACTAGTTAGGTAGGGATTCTATTCTAAGACATGGCAGGTGTGTGTGTGTGTTTGATAGTCAGAGCCTGTGTGGAAGTGGCGGTGAGTGTCTAACCACTGAACATGTTGGAGAGCAGATTTTGTAGTTTTCTTATATGGTGTCCGCATTATATGTCACACTGTCCACCTCATGAGGAGTACAGATGTCAGTCAGCCAAGGGACTCTGTTGGCAAGCTATACCCCTACATCTGGCAAAAGGCCTGGTGAACAAAGTATGCAACCCTACTATTACCCGGAATACGTTCTGAACCCATGTGTCATACACAAACACACTTGCCTAGAATATCCCGCTATGTTGCTAGTACCCTGCACATTGATGACAGATAGTAGGCATGGTGTGATTGCAGTGGGCTGTAGAGGGCATGACACCCTGTACAGCAGTGCAATAGGCACATAATTGTGGACAATGTGCCTTCACTATATTCCCCACTGGATGCCTGCAACATATGTGGTGCCATCAAATGTGATCCACAGAGGCCATACAATGCCTTACACATTTTCCCTGTATGGACCGATGCCAGTGACACCAGGAAATACCTGCATCATGCTATCAATGGAGGTGCAGGGTCAACCTGCTCTCTATAAGCAGGTCCTGCCACACCAGGCCAGTATTGGCATGTCTTAGGATAACAGTCTGTGTACACATGTGCCAGCCAAACCAGGTACGCTTGTACATGTCACTGTACATTATTGTGGGACATGTACATCCCAGGCAATGTCCATGTCAACGACTATCAAACACAGACATGGTATGCATTGCAAAGCTATGGCCATACACAATAGTAACCAGGATGTCAGGACAGTTCATACAATACCCATATGTGTGGGACATTGCAGACAATACACTTCCTGTACCACACTGCACACTACTGTAGGGTGGCATGATGCCAAGGATTACCCCTCACCCAGCCTTGTACAGCCATTTGCACAGCCAACCACTACACACCCATGAATCAATGCACACATGCATGTGAGTACTGGCACCTTGTGTCTGCGTGTGGGGTATGATGCTCCCAACCACAGTCATACTCAGTTTAACTCCCATTGGCATACCAACTGATGTCAGACACATTCACATGCCCTACCCCATAGACCCTCCGGATATCCCCTGTGGTGCATGTAGTACCTGTGCATTACTGCAGTGTGGCAAACTAAGTAGTTAGGAAGTGTATTTGTGGGCCTGGCAAAGTGTGTCAATGTGAATCCAATAGAGAGGGTGGTTGTGTTGACAATGACATCCGTTCATGTGGACAGCCATGTGTGCTACACCTAATGTATGTCTACTATATCTCTGTTGCAGATGTTGCTCACCAGCCCACATATATGTTTTTACAGCACACCAACATGTCAGCTTTGTGGCACATGGAGTAACTTCATGCACTTGTAATAGTAATGAATAGTTAGTCAGGGGTTTGAATCCCTGTACTGGTAGGTGTGTGATCAACGATGCTTAGGTTTTAGTCTCCAAGCCCTTATCTGATGTACTTTGCCTCTGTCTGTCCCTACTACACACTCTCCGGTGGATGTGGAGTTGTACACCTGTTTAGCAGCAGCTTCTGTTTTGCAAGTGATGGTTATGATCAGGTGATGGCCTCTGCACCTATTGCAGTCCTCCTCTAGCTGATTGCATGTTGAACAGCTGTGATGATGTTCCCATAGTCAATCACATGGAAACACAGTACAATATCTAGGAACATCATGTTGGTGTTTGCCCATGACAGTCACTGTGAGTGGTACCTGGATCTGGTGTTTGGTAAATGGAATCACAGATTATATCTGGATGTTCCTCAAACAACATACGCTGTGGGAAATAGCCTAAATATAGGAGAGTGATGTGCCAGACATGACTACAGCATGTAAGTGTAGCTATGCTTCATTGAGACTTCTGCCTGTTTAACAAGTTGTGTGTGGTAATGGCTATTCTGCATGTTTTAAAACTGACAAGACAGTGCTCTGTTTGTGAGGGACCCCCGTCTGTAGGGCCATCTGTGGACTGGTCAGTGTGTGGAACCATTTGTTTCCTCTGTTACTCACTGAACACACATCTGTGAACTGCAGGAGGATAGTGTGAGGATTGCAGTCAGTACATGGTGATAGTGATGAGTTACTGCCATTGCATCCCTGATTGGACATATGTCACATGAAACAGCGGTATGACAGATACTGTCTGGGGTTCTCAGTGACATGTCAATAATGGGCCACTGTTCATAGCTGCAGTCACAAGTCTTCTACACTTTGTACAGATGTCATGCAGTATATATGCATGTGTTGTGCTCCCTCTGCAAATGTATACCATCTGTTGTGTTGGGTTGATGGTCATATCTATGCATGCTGTTATAAGTAATCCTGAATGCTGTTGACTATTACTAAGTCATACCTGTGTTTAAGCTGCAACACCATAGGCTGTATGGGTTTGGAGGTCCTGGCAGAACCTCCTGTCCCACTTCAGCTGGCTATGGCACCGGGCACCAGCACATCTGGGGCCCAGCCTTGGACCTCCACCTCTGTTGGCTCTGCACCACCTTCTGGTGGAACCACCACTGAGGATGGAGCTTGTCCCCCTGGGAGCAGGTCCAGACAGGAACATGTCCGCTGTCACACAGTCCCGGACGTGGTGCTTAGGGGGCTCAATAAGGGGTTTCAAGGCCAGATACACCAGCTTGAGGGCAGAGTGTCACATTTACAGGGTGAGCCTGCCCCTCCTAGACAGCCCCCAGCACTGCCACCTTTGCAGCTGTTTTGGTGCAGTGGTGGCTGCCCATGGCTGGGGACCTCCGTCCCACTGTTTCCATCTGGGAGCTCATGGGCTTGTGACTGCCAAACACCCCTTCCCGGCCAAGGTGAATCCCCCCACATGTGTCATATACTGACCCTGTATGCTGTCTTGTCTGTCATCCTACCCAACCTATCCTCCATGAACATACCTACTCTCCTTCCCCCACATCTCACTCTCACCCTATGGAAACAAAAAGCCAGTCGGTTCCTAGAACAACATTTGCCCCATACATAGCTGTCCATTTCACACACGTATCCACTGGACACATGTAACCCTTTTAATATGCATCACAACATACTCCAGTTGTCCTCTCCCCCTGTCTCTCAGGCACACGATCCTGGTATGCACATGACTCCTAAAGGTTCCAGGTACACATGATGCAGACGACCCCATTGTACACACAATACTACTGGTCCCTCTATGGTTGCCCCATTTACCTTTTTCATGATGATGATGCCGCACACAGCACCTTGCAAGAGTACTGCTCACATAATGATTGGACAGGAACTGTTGTGTTAATGTAAATAAAATGCACAGAATGATGTATTTGGCCAATGTACAAATGTTTGCGTGTATTAATGACACATGTCTGTCTGAGGGAGTCTTGATATTACATAGGACAACACCACTACATAATACAGGCATTGCTGGTGTTTCCCTTTTTATTCCTTTGTAATGCTTTGTTGTCACATAGGATGTTCTTGATATATATATATATATATATATATATGTATGTATGTATCTATATCTGGACATAAACACACACACATACATCTACATGATGGAATACATTTCCTATACTGTTGAATGACTGCTCTGGATGATATGTTTGTGATAAGATCCAATGTCTGTATATCTGCCATGGCTTAGTGGTAAATCACAATAGCTATGTGTGCAGGGTCCTGGTTTTGAGGCTTGCAGAGGCCGTTTATTTTGTTGCTGGGCAGAACAAGGCCATTGGATAAGGAGTGATTAAGGCACATTAAAGCCGTTGTGAGCGGGTGTGCGTGGGTTTGCACAGAATTAAGCAATGCTAACCTCCGTTTATAGTTTCTTACACTCGGTTAGCCTCTACATTGCTTCACCAGTGTAATACTCACATACTGGCGGCCAAACAGGCTTACACCCGCTTGCTCCCGCACTTGCAAATGCACTGCATTTGGTGTTTGCATCTGACACTCGGACACCTGGATGGGAGTGAGGGCTACGATATTACCTTGTGATGCCTATTACATCAGATTACATGCCTACAGTATTGGGAATGGCTGCCCATTAGGCGAAAGCATGCCATTCAACTCTACGGAATTCATGGCCTGTCCAGAGTTTGATTCATATTATTGGTGTGTTCCTCTTACAAGTTGCACCTGTCTGGCTAATACATGGGAACTAACATTCTTCAATACAAACAAGTAATTGGGTTTTGGAACCCACATCCTTTAGCTGAGTCATGCTACTGCATACCTAATATTCTATCATCTTTCTAAGGTTATCAGTGGAATATGTGCTTTCTGTCCCTATCAGACCTCTCATATGACTGGAGAAAAATACCAACTGAATCAGGGACACGTCATAACAACATTAGGGACACATTTAAATTATTAGTGCTATTAACCTGACACATTGACAGACTCAGAGCATATGAATTCATAAACATTTTCTGAGGTAAATGATGTTTATAACTCTTAATTGTTGTCATTATTCATTGCGTGTAATCCACCAACTTTCCTCCAAAAGTCACTAGTTTTAGGAGGGATTAAGTGGGACAGAGTTAGAAATTGAGTCAAAATCGGGGACAGTTCAGAGGTATGGTCCCTATTTATTTCCCCAATGGTTTATGTCCTGTCCAGTGGATTTACTCTTAAGGGTTGAGAGGTATGGGCGTCAGCTATGCCCATTTCAGAATATTACTTACATCCCCTGGGCGGTCCTAATATGACTGCGCCAGCCAACACCTGCACGCCTAGGCCCATAATTGCATACCCATAGTTCCCCCACCTGCCCCTCCTCTACAGCACTCATCCTTACTGTGGGTGCAGGTGGGGTATAAACATACCACTACACACTGCCCACTCTCTGTG